>NC_089761.1:48199272-48244272 GCF_040412425.1 Macrobrachium rosenbergii | reverse complement strand
TTTATTATTATTTTTTTTTACATTTATTTTTTCATATCTGGATGTTTTTATCAGATTTTTCTGTTTCTCTGTTTATATATTTTCTTGGATTTCGTTCTTAAGCGTGTATCCTATTTTTCTAGTTTTTCAGTTTGGTCATTTAATTTACCTTAGCTTCCATTGCTTTTAGATTTTTGTACATTTCCATTCTGCAGCTGATTTTTGTGTTTAATTATACTTGTATTTTACATGTTACTTTCATATTTATTTATGCTTTTATTTTACATTACACCGTATTTTTTACATTTATCTGTACTACGACTCGACAAATGTGTGTTTCACTTATTCGTATTTACATTCTAAATGTGTTTTTGTTCATTTGCAAGTAATCAAAATATTTCGCTCAATTGGATGGGTTTTTTTTACATTTGCCTTATTTTGTTTGTTATAATAATGTAATGAATTATTTATTTACATACCATTATAGTATATCGTTCTGATTTTTGAGTTGGGTGACTTAATTGTAAATCGGAAAGTATTGCATGCAGTTTAGATGTTAAATTTCATGGCGCGTAATATAAGCAAGAAATCTACAGGTCTATAATATAAGAGATCTCTTATATTATAGACCTGTAGATTTCTTGCTGATATTACGCGCCATGAAATTTAACATCTAAACTGCATGCAATACTTTCCGATTTACAATTAAGTCACCCAACTCAAAAATCAGAACGATATACTATAATGGTATGTAAATAAATAATTCATTACATTATTATAACAAACAATTTATGATACATAATACATATAACTATGAATTACAGTGATTTATAACGATATAACTAAATTCTTAAATGTGTGAGACTTTTTTTTCATTTTCTTCATCTTTAAAATGTAACCCTCAGAGATCGCATCTTCCGCTTGAGCCTGGTCGGTCTCCAACTCCTGGAGGCATCGGACTGGTCCTCCAACAAGTCCACGGTCGAGACTTGCACTCTGAAGGGACAGAGCCAAGAGGCCTGCCACAACTTCGTCAAGGTGTTGCATCGCCATGACAGCCGCATCCTCGTCTGCGGGACGAACTCTTTCAGTCCTCTGTGCACCTGGAGGAGGTGAGGGCCCTTGGTCCATTCTTGTAGAATGTAGATGGTGGTGAATTGGTTACGAGTAGAAGCATGGGACAGGTTAATGACTGACACTGAAAACGGAAGCTTTTTTTTTTTTTAGGAACTAGTTGTACATTTAGTTTTGTATAAGTTAATTTATCAGTAGATGAAGCAACTCTTGAAAATAAATTTCTGGTAAAATGTGTTGGAAGAAGAATTTTGCAAAGCATTAAGAATATTGTGATTGAAACCGTCTGAAGTGAAACGTTTTGTTATTATTCAAGACATTTAGTTAAAGCACCAAAAAGGAAGAGTTTAACATCAGTTATTCAGTTACCAGTCCATTCAGAGAATTCGCGTGAAACTCAAGACATTTTGGCAAAATACATTGCAAATTAATTGCGCGAATCAGAGGTAGGCTTAAGTTTGTGTCTATATATTAAGAACCCCTTCCCCCCTTTCTCCTCTCATGCACAGGTTATCCAATGTCAACGTCATCGATTCCTGGGAAAAGGGAGTTGCTCGTTGCCCCTTTGATCCTGATCATAGTGTGACGTCACTGCTGACACTGGAAGGAAATCTTTATGTCGGGACAACTACTGATTTTTCAGGTGAGCTTCTCTCTCTCTCTCTCTCTCTCTCTCTCTCTCTCTCTCTCTCTCTCTCTCTCTCTCTCTCTCTCTCCGTATATATATAAAAGCCATGGTCGTGTTTACTGGAAAAAATGGAATGTATATCTGATATCAGAAGTGTCAAATTTCTTTGCTGCTAACTGACCTTGGTGCTCAAAAATACTGAATAGATTTGTAAATATCTTGGTAGTACGTGTAATAAAAGTGGCCTTCAAATGAAAGAATAATAGTTGGCATTGCAATAGTCTCAATGTCGTGAGCATATTGTTTAAATGTTGAAAATCGCTAGAAATATGAGGATTCATGTGACCTATTTTGTGAGGAAGTTGAATTATGCAGTTGCAAGTATATTGCTGAAATGAGTTTAAATTATTATTAATTTCATAAATACGTTATATTGGAAATTGCAGTTGTTGCTCTGGTGTTATATTATTGCATACTGTTAGAACTGCAAGATTTTTTTTTTTTTAGTTTAGCATAAAGCTCAAGTAATTTTCTCTCTTTTAGGTCGTGACCCAGCCTTCATGAGGTCACTGGGTCCTGGAGGACGCCTCAGGACACCCCAGTCTGACCTTAAGTGGCTGTCAGAACCCACTTTCATCACGTCCTTTGAATCTTCAGGATTCGTGTACACAATATTCCGGGAAAATGCCATTGAAAATCTCAATTGCGGAAAGGTAAGAATGCTTTCAGACAAGTTTGTGAACTTTTGCTTATGTAAAGCAATAAATTTTGAAAGGTAATCTAAATTGTTTGATCTCCGTATGGGGGTAGTGCCGTCAGTGTACCTCATGTGGTGCACTGTAGGCATTTACTTAAGGTTCTTCGGTCTTTAGCTGCAACCCCTTTCATTCCTTTTACTGTACCTCCGTTCATATTGCCTTTCGTCATTCTTACTTTCCACCTTCTAACAATTGTTTCATATTGCAACTACGAGGTTTTCCTCCTTTGACACCAAACCTTTTTACTGTCAATTTCAGTTTCCGCGCTGAATCACCCCACAGCTCCCAGCGTTTGGCCTTTTGGCCAAATTCTACATTCTATTCTATTTTATTCTCTTCAGATTGTTTAATAGAAGACACTTCATCCTTCTAATATGTGTATACAGTAATTTAAGTTTCTTATCCTTCGCTTACGAATGAAAAACCTTTAAAAGTGTACATCACATAAAAGGAATGTCTGACCAGTTATTGCTTTCTGTCCTTATAGCACATCCACTCAAGAATTGGCAGAGTGTGCAAGAATGATGTTGGAGGAACCTTAGTCCTGAAAGAAAACTGGACCACGTTTTTGAAGGCCCGCCTTATATGCTCCTCGCCTGGGGACTTCCCATTTTTCTATGATCATGTGCAGAGTATCGCCTACCTTCCCCAGGAACAAATGCTGTATGGCGTTTTCTTAACAGCTGAGTAAGTTTTGCTTCATATTTTACAGATAGAATACTTTTAACTCGGCTTTATTTTGGGTAGACTAGTTGGTATATTAGTATGGTGTTGTCAGTTGAATTCGAAAGCAAGCTATGGGTGACAGTTATTTCTGGTTTAATTATGTAAAAGTATACGCGAACAACGATTATTCAGACCCGTTTTACATGTCAGGGCATTTGAATTCAATAATAATGATTAAGAATTACTGATTAAATATTCGGATACTGTAAAAAGTCCAGATGTTCATTACATGCCTACTTCCTTTTGTTAATGGATTCCATTGGTGCTAAAGTACTGTCTGCATTCTTATTTTTTCCGTATTGTCTATCCATTTTAATATTTCTTCATCCTTTTTCCACAGAAACGGCATCATTGGGTCTGCTGTCTGCGCATTTAACATGAGTGCTGTTAATACCTCCTTTTACGGGCCTTTCAAGTACCAACCATCCCCCTCTTCCATTTGGGGACCTGTCACTGCAGACAACTCACATTTCCAGTGCCAGGATTCAGGCCAGGCCAGCAGGGAATCTGATCTAGCTGCCAATAAATTCCAGTTGATGGACAAACCTGTTCTACCCCAGAGTCCAGCTCCCTTGTACCTCCTGAATTCTGAAAGGTAGGAATTTAGATGTCTAATGTGATGTCTTAAGTTCAGGTCTGCTTGCAGTCATAATTTCCTTGTCTGCTGTGTATATTATTTTGTATGTCATACTTGATTTGCATAGTGTTTTAAAATAATCTAATATTTTCTTTTTTCTGCTTCTTCTACATTTAATTATTTATGTACAAGTTTATAGCAGTAATGCAGTATTTTCTTTTTTTTTCCTTGGCTGCTTTTAATTTATCAGTACATTTGAAATTCTGCAGTTACCATAATTTTTTTGAAGAATGATGTGTTCTGCAAATTTTTTTATTGGTAGAAAAGATATTTTAATTTTATGGTACCTCTTAGTAATCTTGAGAACATATATTTTTGCATTACAATTTTTATAATCTATAAGTCAGTCAGTTATTCTGTGGTTTACGAACAGAATATGTAAATGCTGATTTAATGCCACATCATTTTTATGAACATTGGTAGAACCCAACGTTCAACAGCTAAATTATTCTTTTCGGAGCTAAATTATCACTGACGTCTTTTTTTATTATTGCAGACTGACGCATGTCATCGTAGATGTTGTGGTAACAAGACAGAGCGGGAGCGTTCATGTGGTCTTTGTAGCTGGCGCTGGAGGAGTAATCAGGAAGATGAGTCTGGTTCCTGAGAGCCAGAACAGTTGTCTCTTGGAGGTCCTGTCACCGTTCCCCAGCAATTCTTCTGTCACAATTCATACCCTTAAATTCCTCAAAGACACGGTAGGTATTTGAAGTTTAAATTATGAATTTAAAGGAAGTTATAGTCGTGTGAAAAGGGCGGCTGTTAGACGCCTAGTTCTATCATTTTACTTTCCCGTATGGGAAGTAGACAAAATTAGTAAAATTCCAGTTTCCGTAAAGCTACTGCAGTATAGTGAAAGTAACATCACTGTATATGTTAACTAAATTATTAAAATATTTTGAGGACATGCTGCTCTTTGGATCACTAGCTAGAATTGATTGTATTTAATAATTTATGTGGATGGTATTTTCAGAGCTCACTGTATGTTGGAACCAATAATGAAGTGGTACGGATACCAGTGCATCGCTGTGGACAGTACAAAAGCCAACACTCATGCTTGGCTGCAAAAGATCCTTATTGTGGTTGGGATACCAACCGCCTCGAGTGTTCACCTCCACCTGGAAAGAATCCTTTTGTTTCTTCGTGGATCCAGGAAGTCATAGAATGTCCCAAAGCCTCTGATCCAGGTACTATGAAGGATGATAATGGGGGGGATATGGGTTTAAATTTTGCACCTAAATTGTAGTTTGCGGTAAAGTTATTCATTTGAAGATTTAGGATAGCCATGAAATTAGTCTCGGAGACACCCATTTTGTCTCCGAGACTAATTTCATGGCTGTTCTAAATCTTTAGATAAATAACTTTACCACAAATTACAATTTAAGTGCAAAATTTTATTTAACATTCTTCCAATTGATTAGTTTTTAAGATTAACAGATAGTTTCTGTGTAATTTTCTTTGAAAATCACACCATTATCAGAAACTGAATTACAATTATGTGATACATTGTAACTTCATATAATGTAGGTTATGTTACTCTTTAATGATAATTACAAACGTACGTTCTCCACATCTGACCATTCATTTTTTTTTTACTTTCAAAATGTAGTCTTGCAAATATATGTGATATTTACCTCTCAGATAGTACAAGTACTATTTTTTAATAATACAGTACACTGGTACATTACTCTAGCATTAATATTTATCTTTTGCAGTTGATGGTGGCTGGAGCCACTGGTCACCATGGTCAACATGCAAGCAAGAAGGTAGCACAGATTCGTGTTTATGCCGGCACCGTGTATGCGACTCCCCAAAACCAGCTCGTGGAGGTTCTGACTGCTTTGGTTCAAGCACTGAGGTAGAGTTCCCAGACTTTTGTGTCAAGGAATTCAGTTAAACATGAAACGTACTTTATGTCCATGGAATGAAATTGTTGTGATTTCTTTACAGAGAAGTGTCTGTTGTTATGATAATATATTTTGGCATAAAATTTACTCGTAAGTTACAGAACTTTTCTTATGATGATGATGATATGGGATTCAACTTCAGCGTAGTAAAAACGTTTTTGATATTGAAATCATTACTTAAAACAGTTTTACATACATTGTATTTAAGATACTTTGGTGAAGAGGGTTTATTATTTATTACTGGACAAGCCTTCTGTGGAAAGGATGATATGAACAAGTTTATCTCTGTTCATGCCTTCACCAAAAATTAGTCCCAAATTCTATCTGTTGTAGTCATGATTTCTGTAAAGTGGCTAAGCTAAAAGAATATGCTTCATCTGTAACTGAGCAATAAACACCAAATATGAGAGTATGTGAGGTATTTTAATACTGTAAGGGCTTTTTACAGCAAATGCAGTATGAGCAGTGGTGGTGTACCGTATTGTACTGTAGTTATCTAGAAAAAAAATAATGTAACTGTGCAGAGGACATTCACCGTGTATGGTGCATTTTACTAAATTATTTAGACGTTTACTTAGTAATCATCAGCAAACAGTATAACATGCCTCCCAGATATAGCCTAAAGAATGATAATCTTTAGCACTTTTTTTCCAAGATAACAAAGTAAAAATTCCAAATAAATTTTCAGGTTACCAACTGCACCGTACATGGAGGCTGGACCGCCTGGTCCTCCTGGTCACAGTGTTCAGCTACATGTGGCATCGCTATGAAGACTCGCCGACGAACCTGTTCCAACCCAGAACCCCGTCATGGTGGACGTGTGTGCGTCGGACAAGAGCGCACTGAAATTTACTGCCACTCACTCGCTCACTGCCCTTGTAAGTTGCCTCTTTGTTTTGACAGTTCTTATTATTACAAGGAATGAGAGAACGTCATCTTTTAAATTTTCAATATTTCAGATTTTTTACTGCAGTACTGTATTATGGAATCAGTGAGGTGTACTTGAATTGAATAGATAGGCTGAATTAATAATTTTATTTGAGGCTACTTATAATTTTACAGTTTTATCACCTTTGTAACCGTGATTCTGTATTTGAATAACATTACACTGTAAGATCGATTACTATATAGTGACGTTCTAAGCAACAATATCATTAATAATTATAATTAATGAAAAACAGTCATTTAATTAGAATTTATCCTCACTCAAAAAAAAAATTTACTGTGAATACAGTTTTCAGTTACAGCCACCAACAGTTGGTATAGAAAAAGCAATATTGTCTCTTTGTGATGGATTGTCATATTACTCATTGCCAATCAGCATGAAGATAAATTGGTGTTTGAATAGGAAATCCTAAAATCAGTCGTTTCTTATTTGCAACCTATTCAGCATTGCCTGTTGATGGAGGATGGAGTGAATGGGCCACCTGGGGAAGGTGTTCTGCCACCTGCGGTACTGGCATTAGGCGTAGACGTCGCACATGCACCAGACCTGCCCCGAAGAATGGAGGTGCTCCGTGTTCGGGATGTGAGGAGGACGTCGAGACCTGTGGTACCTGGCCTTGTCCAGAAGCTCGCCAGCTTTCTTCCTGGACTCCTTGGCTCGGAGTGAACACCTCTGGAGGATCACAGGTCCAGAGACGTTATAGAATGGAATGTATAGCTACCGGAGATAAGGATAATCCAGTTCGTACTGGCAACATGCAGCAGGAAGACAGATTTTGCTCAAGTGAAGGTCACTGTTACGGTTCACATTCCTCTGACGCTGATGACAGCGGAGGTTGGTCCGAATGGAGTGACTGGACCAAATGTGATAAGCCTTGCGGAGGTGGTCATCAGTATCGGCATCGCTCTTGTGTGGATGGTTCATGTAGCGGTAACTCTCTGCGAGAGCGGGCCTGCAATGAAAATGCCTGTAGAGGTGTGTAATTCACTGCTAATGCATTATTCTAAATGTGATCATTAAAATATGGGGTGGTTTATTTTCATAGATTAGAAACTGATAGTCTTTCAAAACATCGTAATAAATCACTGTCTTGTGATCCTCTTGACACTGATTAATGGTAAAGAAGAAAATGGTTGTTGACTGACTGTCAAGTAATTTTGTCAGTAATGAAACTATGCAAACATTAGGTTCTCCAATATTATTAAATCTTGAACTTTTCTCAGTTTTTTACTTGAAGTCCATTAACAATGATCAGTTACTTTTAATAATTTTAAGACTTAATTAGCGCATTACTGTACTTCCTCATTAAACTTTCAACAGGGCTGTGGGCTTGCTGGAGTGAATGGAGTTCTTGTTCGTCCTCTTGTGGCTCTGGAATGCAGTCTCGGACCCGTCGATGTGTGTCAGCACACAATCCTTTTGTTGATGCAGAGGACTGCATAGGCTCTTATACGATGCAGCAACAGTGCCACGAAGGAGCATGTCCAGGCAAGTTTCATTGGTATTATTGTCCAAACAAGTTTTAATGGACCAGTGGTTTAACTAGGATTTACTCGTAAATGAGAGATGAAAATTTGCATTGGGAAAAGTGCAGGGAGATGAGTAGCTAATTAAGGAGAGAGTACATGAAAAGTAAAAGACGTAAAGGCAGTGTGGTAGGGGCTGAAGAAAGCTACAAAGAACCCGTACTTCATTGATTTTTGTAGGAGCAATGTTGGAGAGATTATGAGATATTTTGTAGGATTCACATATATTTTATGTAGCTGGTATCTGTCAAAACAGGGAATATATAGATAAAGAGTTTGCAGAGATACAGGAACACGTTGAGAAAAAACATTCTGTTGAAAGTGGAGAGCTCCCTATTTCATCAAAAAGTATGAGTGGATGTGTGAAGACTTAGAAATTTTATTCCTGACAGATTTAGATAAGCAGGAGGTAAAACTTGGCAAATGTGAGGCTTTATCGCCGAAATGCCCTTCAAGTTTGTCGCAGCAGTTTAATTTACCAAAAATTATAGGAACTAAATTTCATAACAGAATTTTACCCGAATGCGAACTCCGTGGACTCAAAGTACTAGTATAATATCCACAAGTTGTTCTTTACTTTGATAATAATGTTGCCAAGCAATGTTCTAAGTATATTTAGTTCGCTGTAGCAAAAGAAATTTAACGAACTATCACATTCAGGAGATTCCCCAAAAGCAAAAAAAAGCTTAAGGAAATATATTCATGTGATGTCCCAACCATTCTTTAACGTTATTATGTAAATGGCTAGGTGATGCAATTTAGTAATCCATCGAATTGATAATCAGATGATTAATGGTTGCTTTTGTCAATCATGATTTTTTATAAACCACAAGAAAATAGTGATAGCAACCAGCTTTAAAATACTAAATTCCCTTACTTATATTTTGACATAACTTTAACAAAGTTGGAGGTCACTTTTTTTGTCAGATATGCCAGATCACTTCATTTTAATGAAGTACATGAGCTGTAGACCTCTTTTAGATGTAAAAAGTAAAAAATTATAATTTCTTTGCTCTTTTATACAAAAATCAAGTCACTGTAGCTTTAGTAGTGGAAGCTTTGATACTCATTTTCAAATTAAATCTTACAGGCGAAGAGGGATGGGGTCCCTGGTCCGAATGGTCAGCATGTACTGCTGGCGAAGAGCGGATGAGGGAACGTCACTGCATGTCTAGCCAACCAAGTCAGTGTCGTGGACTTGATCTTCAGAGACAGTCTTGTGATGCTGAAGAGGGTAAGCTACGTTCTCTACACAGATTTAAATAATGTGCTGGCTAATGCTTAAAGAATTTACAAAGTTTCACACACAGTATGACATAATTGAATGAAAATATTTTTTTGTGTTTTACACCATGCAGGATGCATTGTTCTTTTCCTTTAGAGATGTAAAATCACACCCAGCATCTTACCTTGCTATTCAACATATTCAGTACCCAAACAAGTAGAGAATATATTTAAAAATTATATATATACATTAAGTTAGTAAGGGTAGTTGGTAAATAACAGATAAAGTGATGAAACAGAGTGGTTGTCATAGCGGATTTTTTATTTACCCATTAAAGGTTACGGTACTTTGTTTTTATAGAAACTGATAAAGTTTTATGTCCATATTGACTTGTTAAACAGTTACCAAAAATTTTAGGAAGAAACATGGATATCATAAAAATGTTTTCTTTTTAGTCGTTATTTTTAATCAGGAATTGTAATAAAATAAAATTTAATAATGGAGGTATCCAAATTATGAAAGAATAGAGTTATGATAGTTAGAAAGAATATCAGTTCTTTACCAAGAAAATGTATATCTTCTACAGTAATATTTTTTTTATATTTTCCTGCTAGAAATTTAATCAGATATTTTTATTTCTAGTTTCATGAACTTCTCATAGTTTCTTAATGGTTTTCTTTGGTCAGTAGGAAATGCTCTAATTCATATCTTGGTTTGCAGGAGACATCACAGCTATTGAGGCAGCTGTCATGAACGCCGGCCATGGAGGTGAAGGTGGTGTGTCAGTGCAAGCTTTAGTAGGGTCCTGTTTGGCTTGTTTAATAGGAGGTGCCTTGTTGGGCGCTCTTGGTACGTTCCACGTTTTTGTTAGACGTCGCCACAGGAGGGTACCATCTTCTCCCCACTACATATCAGCAAAGCCCAACCATTACGTGAGCGTACCAGGAGCTGATTGGAAAGCTGGCCAGTCTCCAAGCAGCACAATAAGAAATGGGAGCATCAAAAGCACTTTGAAGTCTGCTATCACCACCTTACCCCTAAAGGACTTTGATACTGCCACCATCAAGAGGTCCAGTCATGGGTCCTATGGCAATGGACACCTTAGAGCTGACCTAGACTCTGACACCATCTTTAATTTTTAGCATTGATTGACCTGCCCAGTCTTTCACAGTCAATTCTGGTGCTAAGGGCCTCTAAAGACAGGCCTTGTCTTTCTCCTAATGGTGTTCATACTTAATGAAATGTGATAAATGTAAATAATTTTTATACAAGTGTTGAAACTAACCACAAATCAATATGGCAGTTACTAATATGTTACGTGCTATGGATGTGTTTGTATAATGTTACAAGATGTTGATGTGTTGGAGAAAGGAACGCGTATCATATGATAAAACTTTCATATTTATTACAAGAAACAGGGAGGACTGTTTTGATTATGACTTAAGAGTGATATCATATGAAATAGGCAAACACTAACTTTAAATTTCAGTGTGTGTAACACTTGAAACACATCATCATGTTCATTATGATCTGAAAGACTTGAGTGAAAATGGTTGAAATACAAAAAGTGCAATGTGAAAAAACATTTAGGGAAATGAAAATGAAAGACTAGTCTTAGATATGTGGGAACCACACTGTACTGCAGAAAAACTGGAGTGAACTGATTTCCTTTTGAACAGGAATGAACTGAACTGAATTCACTCTTTGAATTTTTTAGCATCACCATTAAAACCTGAAAATTGTCTGTGATCATTTTATAATAAATTAAACGAATAGATCTACTGTACATTGAAAGACAGAAAGGTGCCAGAATGCTTCAGTGAAATTTATGAACAAATAGCAATACTGCTTCCAGTTCTAGTCATTGCTGACATGAATATATATAATGACATGGAATTTTTTTATAACCCCTGCTGTATACATTTCTTGAAGGTAATTTTAAGGGTTTTTTTTATTTGTATGTGCCATATTGTTTACAGAAAAACTATTATACTTTTTTATATTTTGAATTTTCATAAAATTGAAATGATTACGGTTGTTTTATTTGGCAGTTTTTCGTTAAAACAGGAAATATAGAGATGAAAATGGAGAAATAAAAGTTGAAAACTTGGTAAAAGAAGATTATTGGACTAGGAGAGTGCAAGAAGAGTTTTTCACCAACGATATACAGTACAAAGTATGAGATGATACACTGCAGTGTGAAAAGGATTAATTTCTCCAGAGCATGGCATGAAAATACTGGAGAAAAGCTAAAGAACGTGAGTTCAATAGACCATTGCCGATTTGGCTTCATACTAGAGAAAGTGACTGCAGATGCAGTGTTCATAATGAGGAAACTGCAGTAGAACTACTGAGTGAAAATAAATGCAGTATTTTGTATCATATATTTGTATGGCGATGTTTTGAAGAAATGAAACAGTACCAAGGCAAACCTTTAGAAAGACATCACGAAACCAGAAGGTAACAGGTAAGGGATCACCACCGAGTTCTTTATTATTTACCTTAGTTATGGAGGAAGCTGTAAGTAGGCCCCTGCGATCTATATGCAGGTGACCATTCCAGCTGAATCAGTGGTAGAGGTTGCGGTAATGTTCAAATGATAAAAGAGTGAATGGAAAGTTAAGAACCTAACGTCAATGCAAGCAAGACAAAAGATTTATGATGACTGAAAAGAAAGTCAAGAAAAAAGTACAGCAAGGAAAGTGGCCATGTAGGCGCTGTGGGAGGGTATCAGGAACTCAGCAATATGTCAGATGTAATAGATGGTGTAACAAGAGATGTTCATGATTGCAAAATATATATTTGGTAATGTATCAGAGGGACTAATGAGGAAGAGAGGGAGGAGCGCTGTGTTGTGACGGAAGGGCAGGCCTTAAAAGAGGTAGAACATTTCTGTTGCCTTGGAGCCTTGCTGCACTGTGAAGCAGGTACTGGGAGGACAGGTAAAATAGCATGGGTAAAGTTTGCTACTCGCAAATAATAAAAAAATGTCAATAGTAAATACCAAAAAACTTATGATACGTGTTTAAGGCCTTCATCATTCTACACAGCTCGGATATGGGCACTTCGAAAGTAAATTGAGATTTTCAAGAGAACTGACTACAAAGTGTCAAGGTTCATGACTGGAGACTGGAGTACACTGGAAAGATCCTATGAGAAATGAGGAATATACAAAGATTATGTCCAGTGGCTTGGAAACAGACTGAGATCTCTGATGCCGCATCCTTGCAGTCAAATAGTGTCCTCCAGGCTTTGCTCTGTCAGGCACGCCCATTAAATTATTAAGTGGGTACTCGAGCCCAGAAGTAGCCAGTACCATCATTTGTATCAGTTAAAAAAGTTATGGGGATCATATTAAAGGCTTTATGCGTAAAACACTGGGAGCAGAAGGCAGAAAACTAACGGATGTTCTGTAGAAAAGGAGTATTATAAATTCATATCATGGAGAATTTAGGAGGGACACAATTTATTTCACGATCTGCCTTACACACACACACACTGTATGTATGTATGTATATATGTATATATATATATATATATATATATATATATATATATATATATATATGTCAAAAATTGCCATTTATTCCTTGAATAAAATTTCCTAGTTTTCTTGAATACTTGTTTTGATGTATTTCCCAGTTTCTATGAAAAAATACATTGATGTGATTGTTTTGCTCCACAGAAGAAGCTTTTTATTATATTAACTATAGCAATGAGTTTGTATAAATTAGTACATTGATATTTAAAGTAGTAAAACACCTTTTTCAAATTTTATCCATCTCTATAAAATTAAATGACGTCTGATTGCAGTGTTGTCAAACTTCTTCCTGTGGAGAATGTATATGTTATTTTCTTGTTGTAAGGGCACATGCCAGTAGTTTAAGCTTGCCTTCTGGACGAAACCCTTTTTTTTTGTAAGTTGGGTTACGATTGAACAACTTAATGTTTGTGTTTTAGTTGATGGTTTGTTACGTAACCCTGTAGTTTTGTAGATGTGACAACTGTGCTATCCAATATACTCCTCCCGAGTTTTCTTCCAGGGTGAGAACATGAAGCTCTGCCTGTTTCGCAGCATACTCCAGAAAGGCAAGTTGTAGAAGAAATTCTCGTAAAATCCAGCCCCATCACCTCGTGAACTGTCGTCGTGATTGCAGTAATTTCTTCATAAGAATATTCTGAAATCCCCTTTTTCTTGCCATTTATGTTTTCCTCTATCGAAGTAACGTAACGTTTTGTCAATTTTTGCAGTAATATGTTAATGTTTTCTTGCTTCTTAATGTAACTTGGATGATTGTTGTGTCCTTTAAATATTAATTATATGTGTTAAACTTTTTAAATGCGTATTTGTGAACCGTGTGGCATCACCCAAAAAGAATTGGTGCAGGAAATATAGTTGATTGTTTCTCAACTGCACTTTGTTGGAAAGAATATAATGTTTCTTGACTTCATGGTACATTTAAGTAAGTTAGTAAACTCCTCAGCACTGTAACTTGGTCTCATTCAAAGCTAGGGCAGGAGGGCTTAAGGTTGAATGAAATCGTACCGAATGTGGGCCTAAAACTTTAAAGTTTCACCACATTCTATATATATATATATATATATATATATATATATATATATATATATATATATATATATATATATATATATATGGAAATGAACATAGAGAGAGAGAGAGAGAGAGATATCCCTGTGATTGGCAGGATCGTTGTTTCAGACCTGACGTCAAAATTCCCAGGTGTTTGCCCAACTACGAGCGCTGACAATTCGCTAGTTTGCCCTCGCCTTTTGGTAGCACAATGATGAAAAGGAATGAGGAGCAGTTGGTCAGAAAAGTAAGAGAAAAGGAAGTAGTAGGAAGAAAACGTGAAGGAGGTCCCAGGATCGGGACACTAACTTTGTCTTCAACCACCCTGGCCCCGTAAGAAAGGTAAATAGGTAAAAATAGTTAAGTAACAACTACGCGTATAAAGTTGCCCAGTATCTAGCAGCGAGAAAATTTCAGTGCTGTTCTCTGGATTTCATTTGAATGCTTCGTTTGAGAACAAGGTTAATGACCAAAAATCTCTTGAAGAGAACACCTAAGTTATATGTCGATTTTATCTTTGACTCCAGAGGAAAAACTGTTCAATACCTACATTTATCCCAGGTTGTTTCCAGATATAAGCAATGTGTAGATTATGATTTGCTATGATTCATATGTCTAATTTATTCATTTTATTACGCTGAAATTTAAATACATGTATTTTAGTCGAATTACTGATAGAAACTTCGTTTCTGGAGGTATGAGGCTAACAGATTACGAATGAAAATTAAATTTCCAACAAAATGAAGGGCTTCTACTAAGGTATTTTCGGGTGGCAGGTGTATCTCAAATTCATACTATATTTTGCTTATCTTTTTAAGTACCTGGCACAACTTTAAGAAGTAGAATTAGAAGATGAGTGCAGCCTGGAAGACGCTCTTAAAGTATACCTTGAAATGTTAGCTGCGAGGTAATGTTTTCTTCAAAGAAAACGATGTAACTAGTTTAAATGGTAAACTATTGTTTTTACTCATATGTTTCTGTCGCTCCAAAAGACATACCTGTAACCTAATTTTGAAGCAGATGACTGATTAAAACACTCAGACAATAAGAATATTGTATATATTAAATTTCATAAGGACATATAATGAGGCTAAAGGACCTAAGCCTACTCTGTAACCGAATAGTTAGAGTATAATGAGCAATATCATGAATTATTGTATTGAAGGGTAGGCAGAGCATTTTCAGTCATTGCTGCCCATTTGTAGACAAATATTTCCTTATTTTGATGAATTTAGTAGCTCAAAAAAATCGGATAATAGTGGATCAAATCTGCCTGAAAGTGCCTGAACTGATAATTAAAAATAATTATATAAATCATGAAGAATCTGGAATATTATCTCCAGCCAGATAAGTTTACCTACCTAAACACGATAGTAATTAAGCACAAAATACGTTTGGGATGTAATTGTTAATTGCAAATTAAATAAATAAGAGATCTGGTTTGTTGTTAAACGTAAATATTTTCTTGGTAAGAAGTAAATTTTCTTTATGAGTGAAATTGTACTCTGAAGTGAAACCGCCGAGATTGCGAACCAAGAAAGTGTTTGAAAAACAGATGGTGCCACTTGTCCTATAAGGAACCCCAAAGCAATGCTTTTGTCGATTGCTAGTTTCTGACATCCGTGCTCCTGTATTCTAGTTTACCTCCCAAATTAGGTTTCGTTCTATCCCGTTTGCTGCGTAACTTCCGTGTGGCCAAGACGACTTTTAAGGTGGGTGAGATATTAGAGGGTCAGTATGTTTTTTGCAGCGAGTTGTGAAGGGTTTTGTTTTCTTGACGAAAGTGTATGCAGTTATAACGATTCTTCGACAAATTTTTTTCCTGACTTCGTGGCCTTCACGGTATTGTGTTAAGCTCCTTGATCATGTTGGGGAAAAATTTGACACCAAACGTAAATCCCTAACTGCGTTACTGGTCCATAAAAAGTGCATTGTTGCTCTTTCAGTTTGTCCAAATTTTAAAGACCCTTAGTTCAATAGTGTTTTCGGATAACTCTGGAAGGTTGAGGTAGACGAAATTTTATCCTGCATTTAACCAAGAGAACATTGTGAATCGGAGAAATGGGCAGGGATATTGTTCCGAGAAGTTAAGTAGGAGATATGTCTTCGTATTGGGAATTCAGTTATTTGCAAAGGGATAATTGTTGCTAGTTTCGGGTTATACACTGAATGAGTTATATATGAAACGAGGTAATTCTAAAGAAATGATTTTGTGAAATTTGATTGCAGTAGTTAATGAAGCTGTCGTCTGTGGGTTTTGTTGGAGGGGATCGAGGGGAAAGGATGGTTATATTTCGGTTATGTCAAGGGTAACTGAACTGAAGACTTCGTGAATCAAATCATGTGGTCTTAGAAACACTCCGAGTGTGTCTGATACACAAAACATGCCGCTTGCCATTGTGTGGACCATTAATTTTTTTACCACCTGACCAGAACCTGTAGCAAGTATGAAGTTTGATGACTAATAACGGAAAAAGTTATGAAAGGAGGCCTAATTCCTGCAATCCGATTTCCTAGTAACAAAATACGAATGTCGCGAATGAAAAACTGAATTACGTAGTGTCAGGCAAAGAAATCCCGCGAAGGAAGCCAATTTTATCAAAGCAATAGGAATGGCTGATTGTGCTTGCCTCTGAAGTCCACTAACGTGTCTTTACTAGGAAATTTAATGCAAATTATGTGAGCAATTCCGTCGAATACTGCCTCTCTCGAAATTTGATATTTTAATTAGTTTGTAAGTAATCAGTAACATACCCTAAGGAAAGGAGCATAAATAGTCTGGTCATAAAAACAGCCAATGCCTTTCAAGTAATCTGTAGTGGAGTCGTTCAAAATCATTGGCAACTTCAAGTAACTTGAAATGGGTAATTTGGCTGCAACCTTGCTCGATGGTTGTGCCTGTAATCTTACAGAGGCACTGAACGGTAGAGGCTGCAAAAGCTCAACAGTATCCGGGTAACGTGGAGTTGCTGGGATTGAGCATGTGGAGCACAGTTCAGTACTTGAGTGCTCCAGCAGAAATTTTCGAATCTTTTATGATTATTAAAGGCCATTAGCTGAATTGAACTGGCAGAAACGTCCAGGAATTGGGTTTTATAAGTTACTAAAATTGGCAGGTGATAAGGCACAAGTGAATATTTCTAGGAGTATGGTCCGAGCTTTTTTTCAGAACCTGCGAAAATTTATAGTAATAATTATGATTCATAGTACTGACGTGCCTATGGATTAGTAACGACGGGAATTTAAAACAGTCGCCATTTGGTAATAAATGCCATGGAAAATAGTTTAGTAAAAGTTTCTATGGTACTTCTGTTAAAATGTGCAGGTCCAGTCAAGAGCTGATTTCATGCAGAATGTCGTATTAAATGTAAAACGCACATTGGCTTATCTTCAAGATAAGCCAATTAACCTGAAATTCCTGGAAATCTGTTTTCTCCAGGATGATGAGATGCATCATGTAGACGAATATTCAGTAAAATAATGAAAGCTGGTTTGTTCTTGGGTTTCAATTACTTGAAATTGGGTTGGAGATAGTAACTGAAGCAGCGCTAGTAAAAGTGACTTCATCCTGTAGACAAATCTACAGTAAAGTAAAGAAAGTGGTCTGTTCTTGGGTTTCACCTAATTGGGCTGGAGATAGTTACTGAAGCAGCACTAGTAAAAATTACTGCAGGTCAATCACAATGACCTAAAAGAAACCCAAATAGAATTTGTTCAGGTTTAATCTTCAGGAAATCCAGATTTTCAGGATGTAAAATATTGAAGACCCACATTTCAATTTACTCCAGGATACTCACTGATTTTGTGAATGTCCTTTTGATGAACCGAATGATCTTGATTGTTGGAAAATAGTAATTAGGCTATTTCTGTACAATACCATGAGAATAATTTTACTAAATTGGAGGTAGATAAGATAGTACAAATCTATGCATAAGGATACAGGCAGTAGTCAAGGCATTTGCTTCCATAAGATTGTAATTTTTCCGTGTAGTTTAAATTATATAAGTATTCTTATCTCCAGAATGTTAATTTTAAGCCAGCAACATGCCAACACGGGCTCTTCGTTCTTGAGCAGCCCGTAAATAATTAAGCCTCAGATTCGAGGTGAAACAGGTGATTTAGTATTATTGAAATATTGCAACTGGACCCATTAAGTTTACTTGCCCTTCTGAGTTGGTACACAGGAATTTTCAGATTTGATAATCTGATCACTAATGCAATCACTATCGAATCTTACTTTTCAAGCCAGCAAAAATACTCTAAAGTTTTACTTAAATATCCTTTATTCTTGATCTGAAAAGTTTGCTTTAATTAATAATTACGATTTTCCTTATACATACAAAGAGCTGTTAGAGACTGTTATTAATAATCCTATTTGATCTGGGTGAGTGGTTATTTCCTTCTCTTGCAAGGTGACTGTCTTACTAAAGAGTAAAATTAGGTCACAGTTCTTTGATTAGAGCCAGTTTAAAGCAAAACTTTCTGTACTGTAAACAGTGCTTAGTGAGATATAATGAAAACCAATGTCTTTAGCTTGTATGTAGTTTTGTAGGACTTTGTAACATAGAATTTGAATCTCTACTGGCGGACTGTATACATGGAATACTAGTATTTTTTTAAAGGAAAATTTAACGATACTTTGAGAATTCTGTACGGGGATGACTAAAGGTAGCACTGGTAGAGCATTAAGTAAATATTACTTTTTAATGTTATCTTGAGCATGTTTTAATAAGCATTGAGGGGTTTGTCATTTCTTTACGGTTGAGTGAGTTTGTCCATAAAGGTTTTCACTTATTAGTAAATTATAGTTAGCTAAAACTGCAAAAATAATCTGATCCACATTTGCTTGATATTTGTAATAAACTTTTCATTAAGAGTATTATTTTGCCGATGTAGCAATTGTCGTATTTTTTACTTAAGGAAAGCAAAATAAATTTTTTAGCTTCTAATCTTGTAAACTATATAGTTTCAACCTTTGTGAATTATAAATGTCACGAATTATACTCGGTGTTCTAGGGACTCAGGTGGATGGAATTTTCGTTTCTCTCTCATGCACTTTTTTCCCCAAGGTGTAACTAAAGTCATCCCACTGAGATGCACAGTGTTCAGTATTGTAACTTGGTTTCAATAAATTAAAAACTCATTGCTCAAGTAACCAAAAAGAATTTGATTTAGTATATTTACTTCTGCAATAATTCTTTGGAAAAAATAACCAAGTTTCCTTATAATGGCTGTTCGATTGAGTTTTACAAAAAAAATTCTTTGGACGTTCTAGATAGTGATGTAAACAGAGGTTTCACTGTACAGTAGGTGAGGTATAGATGGGATATATATAATGGAATTTTCCCCTTTTAATATAGCGTACACAAACTGCGTACGAGTATTCAGGCGTGAATCTCACCCGCTTGCTTTGTTTTTAAACTGTTTATAGGGGTGGACATGACAAGCAATGTTTTGTCACCTAGTGCAACACAGTTTCAAAGTATTAGAATGCAATTTTTTTTAAACTTCAGGAACCAGTTATGCAGGTTTGGTTTTCAGGATAAGCATCACGTGTTCGTGGTAGTTTTGAATAGTCAAGGTCTAAAGTAGTTCAGAGAAATCTGGTGAGACTCAGAAATCTTGAGTAATACTTGAACTGCTTCTTTGACGAAGTTTGGACAGAATTAAGTTTAAAAAAAAAGCTGATCCTAAAATTTCTATCGTTATACTACTGAAATCTTTTTTCTTGGCCTACTGAATGATTTTAAATATTGGATTGTGTGGCTATTACCTTTGAATCACTGGTTTAAGTTTAATCACAAGGTTTTCACCGGAAGTTATGTTGATTTGAGCATATGTCAAATTTCATTATTTTAGTCTTTTTCTCATAAGATTCCAATTTTACAGATGGGGGAAGCCACGTGCAACTGCTGTAGAATACATTCCATAGGTGGGCGAGTAGGGTAATTTGTTTTTATTATGGTGCTTTTGCTACGAGACGACGATTGGCACTGGAGAAATAGTAAGAGAAGCGGAGAGATCATTTTGCTTAGGACGTTCCTGGTTCACGCAGGTGAGGTACACATTGTTGGGTATAATATCTGTAGAAGTGTTAACGCTGTAAACGTTATAGGTTTGCCTGCTAAGCGTTTACAGATAATGTCTAAACGTAGCGTATGAATGTAAATTTTTCAAAAGTGTTTTGATTTTAATTCTGTTATGTAATGCAGAATCATTCAGCCCTTGTGGTTAAATGCCATGTGTTTTGGTGCTCAAATCTACTGGTGCTATAGTCTTGTTTGAATTCAATTCTACAGTATTTAATACAGTAACAATTTGGTTCTAAGTTTTCCGAAACTTAATAGGTTATAAATTTTGGTGGGTATCAGGCATATCCCACTAAGGGAAGTTTTCTTCCTGTTTATTATGGAGCATTTCACTTGAATGAATATTTATTTTATTTTAAATCCAATTTCTTAGATTTTCAAATGTAAAGCTGAGGTCAAACGCGATTCTTTTTTTTTAAAGTTAAGGATTAAAGCAATTTTAAAGAAATTTCCTTTGGTGATACTTCAGGAATACTGTGATATTTCATCTGCTATACTTTAATACAGTTTGTACAGAATTTGGCATGCAAAATCTGTAGATATCCAGTTTGAAGATTTGTTTCTTGGAACACTGACAGCCGTTTGATTTAAATGAAAGATTAAAAGTTATATTACTGTAAAATCCCTCCTCGATCTGAACGTTAAATTACACAGTCGAGCACTGTAAAGTAGGTTTTATTTTCAGTCTCATTAGTTTTTTTTTTTTTTTTTTTTTTGCCAGATTTGGAAGAACCAGGTGCAATTACTATAAGAACACTATCAGCTCAGAGAAGTCCAGTAGTTAGGGCAACGGTTTTCATTGTTGTGGAGTGTCTGATACATAAGAACGGTTGACACTGGAGAAATAATGAGAAGCAGAGATTGACATCGCGCTGAGAAGTAATGTCTTGGTTCACGTTGAGAAAGGTGAGATACGCGTTCTTGGTGTAATATTTGCAGAAGTGTTACGCTTAAAACCTTACGGGTTTGCCCGGTTGGCGTTTGCAGAAGTCTGAACACACATAATGGATGTATGTTTTTACAAGTAGGGTTTGATTTTAATTCCTTCCGTAAATGTTATGTACAATCAATAAGCCATCTAGGAAAACTAGATCCGCTCTCTTTCAAAGCTAATTTGGGTTTTCCAGACTTGGTGGCCAACATTAAAACTGATGTACCAATAGTCGAGTTTTTCTAATGTTAGAAGGAATTTTGGGAAAACTTCCGAATAGTCTGTTGTGCTAATTTTTATATACTAAGCTGTGATCTAATGCAACAATTTAGCTCTTGGTAGTTTGGAATAGTTAAAGATTAAAGCTTTTTTAAGAAATTCCATTTAAACTTTAGGCATGTAATATTTCAACTGCAGCTTGCTAACAGAAATCCTGATAAAATTCCCACTTTCGAGATAAAAAAAAAAAACTGCCGCACTGTACTGCCTTTTGGATTAAAGGGATTTGGTTTGCTAAATTCAATATAAAATTATACGGATTTCATGGCAAATTATACAGATTGGGTGAATACTGTCACATATAATTCTCCTTAATCTTAGTTGATTTAATTTTCTTGGCCAGATACGATTTCTCGAAGAATGAAGCCGCCAGGGCAGTATTGTAAATGGTCCAGTAGTTTATTCCAGAGAGCTTTTGCCACAAGAAACAGACTGACAGCAATGAGACGCAGACAAATTCGGACTGACATTAGCTGAGAAAAATTCTTCTGGTTCACGTTGGTAAAGGTGAGATACTACTCTGGTTGTAATTAACTTTATAGCTTAAAACCTGTGTGTGTGACGATTAAAGATAATGCCTAAACTACTTACGTGATGTTTTTATGATTAGGTTTTGATTTAAAGTTTCATGTAGAATCAGAAGCCTTGACTAACTTAAGTGGCCTACAGTTCAACACATACCAATTGTTTGTAAGATTGTCATAAGGTTTTTGATATACAGGTATTAATAGTTATTCCTGAATTTATTTTTGACCTGTAGTACTGATTTCTAGAAACTTAGGGTATTCATTCTAGAAACTTAGGGTATTCATACGCAAAGCTAAGGTTCAATGGGGGTGATTTAGTTATTGCGCACATGACCGTTGCTATTAAGCACAAAGAAAGCTGTAGTATGTATTTTTGTTCGAGGCATTAAGAATATAAAGTTGATTCAAAGAGCGGTGAATTCCCTGGTAAGAAGTCAAACTGTGTAGGGGATTATTGGCAATAAGATTACATTGCATGAAAACAAGCTATAGTGACAAGGTGCGCGAGAACTCGTAACACCTTACGGCAGATTATTTTAGGGTGTAATCCTCAATTTCTTGTAGCCTATACATTTCTCTTATCTTTAAGCACAGTGATCAGTTAATCCGTTGCTCTTTATATTTGTTAGGCTACAATTTATTCAAGATTTAAACAGTTCTGGGACTTGTCCAGGGAGTGTGGATCGAGACACTTTAAATTATCATGGAGACTAAAGATTCATCCAATTAAAGCCATGAATTATTTCTATAGTGACGGCTGGGGTGAGGAAGTTGACTTCCGGAAATTGTATGAATTTAATGGGATGAAAACTTGACATAATGGTAATTTTTTCTCCGGTTAGCTTTTAGGCAATGTAGATTTTCTTCTTTTGGTAGGGTGGGGACCAGAATATTTGACTTGTCTTGGGAGAGGGTACCTAAGTAGGCAAGTAAGTTGTTTCAAAGTACTGTATAACTGGTTTATCGACTTAAAATTAAGTTTTTTCAAGCATTTTGTATAAGAAATTTTTTCAAATTTCAAGTATTTTGTAATCAATGAAATTACTATAAACATATTGCAGGGAAGAGTAAAAATTTCAAGTATTTTGTAATCAATGAAATTACTATAAACGTATTGCAGGGGAGAGTAATTGATAACTGTCTTTCCAGGTGGAATTAACAGCGAGTTGCTATTCAATCCCACTGTTACAGTAGAGGAGTTTTTCTCAACGGAATTTCGGAATAACGGAGATTGCAATGCAATGTTTGAAGGCCTTTGTATTATATACAAGATTGTATACTTTAGGATTGATATGAGATTTAACCAAAATTGTCATCAGTACTAGGTAAGTCTCTGCAATTCTTTATATTCACATTGTGATAAACTGATCTTGCAAAATAAGTATAGTTGATATTTGCCGTTCTGTACGCAATGCATAGTCTTCGGTATAGTGATCTTATCTAGGTAAATAAAGTATGTTGTACTTAATTACAATATCATTGCAAGTAATCTAATATTTTCTAGAAACTACTAATCTATTTACAATTTTGTCAAGTAATGTGCCAAGTCATTTTCTAGTAACTCTTTACAAAATATTTTGCTAAGTTTTCTAAAAGCTGATCTTACAAAATTATCTTAAATGTTTACAAAGTAATTGCAATACCTTGTTTCAAAGTCAATGTTTACAAAATAATTGCAATACCTTGTTTCCCAGTCAGTGTCAAATTGTACTGACTTTGAACAATGTGATTAGTAATTTTCCGTTTAATCTCAGGAAGTTACTTATTTTAGAGGGGGGGGACCTTCTTACGTCATGGCTGAACTAATTTAGGTTATATGACTAATGCCCAAAAGTAAAGACTCGCTTATGAATACTGTTTCCAGTCCATATTTACTCTGTTGCCAGTTTCTTACCATTTTAGATAATTGCACCATAGGGCTTATAACTCAAACAAATAGGTGTAAAAGGTTTTATACCCGACTTTTCTCACTAAGTAGTCAATTCGTTTTAAGTGACGAAGAGTATACATGTTAATTTCTAAATTCCTTGGTTTTCAAGATATTCTGCAGTTAACATTTTTATAATTGTATCCTGTAAAATTACTCGTGTAGCTTTGATCATTCCAGGCTGATGTTGGAGAGCAAGAAGACGGCAAAATTTGAACGAGGACGATTAACATTGAGGGGGGAGAGCAGGAAGACGTCAGAAATTGAATGCTGAGGACGATTAACACTGAGGGGAGAGAGCAGCAAGACGTCAGAAATTGAATGCTGAGGACGATTAACACTGAGGGGAGAGAGCAGCAAGACGTCAGAAATTGAATGCTGAGGACGATTAACACTGAGGGGAGAGAGCAGCAAGACGTCAGAAATTGAATGCTGAGGACGATTAACACTGAGGGGAGAGAGCAGCAAGACGTCAGAAATTGAATGCTGAGGACGATTAACATTGAGGGGAGAGAGCAGCAAGACGTCTAAATTTGAATGCTGAGGACGATTAACACTGAGGGGAGAGAGCAGCAAGACGTCTAAATTTGAATGCTGAGGACGATTAACACTGAGGGGAGAGAGCAGCAAGACGTCTAAATTTGAATGCTGAGGACGATTAACACTGAGGGGAGAGAGCAGCAAGACGTCTAAATTTGAATGATTAACACTGAGGGGAGGAGCAGCAAGACGTCTAAATTTGAATGCTGAGGACGATTAACACTGAGGGGAGAGAGCAGGAAGACGTCAGAATTTGAATGCTGAGGACGATTAACACTGAGGGGAGAGAGCAGCAAGACGTCTAAATTTGAATGCTGAGGACGATTAACACTGAGGGGAGGAGAGAAACTCTGCAGTTAAGAAAGTGTCATACGCGAAGCTTCGAGTATTGCAGAGAGAGAGCAGGTTTCCTATCATTTGAAGGTGTAAATTATACGAGGCAAGTTATGAGAAAAGAGCTTTTTTATTTCATCCACAAATTGTCACGTCCTACGTTTCAAAGCGATTTAGTCCCCTCTCCCAGATCCTCGGGGAGAACAGTGCCGTTAATGCACTTCACGCGGTACAATGCAGGCATTACTTTTTGCAGTGTCCCTAGCTGCACCTTCTTTCATTCCTATTACTGTACCTCCGTTCACATAACTTACTGTCCACCCTCTCTAAACAGCGAGGTTTTCCTCCTGTTACGCTTCCACTGTCAATTTCCGTTTCAGCTCTGAGGTTTTGCTCCTGTTACGCTTCCACTGTCAATTTCCGTTTCAGCTCTGAACGGCTTTTGTTGCGCCAGTGTCTTGGCACGCCTGAAATCTATATAAATAGATCCTTTTCATCCGTGAAACATCGAAGTGTTTTGTGCTATTTCCAAAATTATCTTACTATGCACAGCACTAAAGATACAAAAGATACACTTTCAATTATACCGCTCCTTGAAGTTTTTAATCGGAAAATGTTTGCGTCGTATAGATCTTCCTCGTCCCTCCTGAACTTGGCAAGCACGTATTAACGGCACGATCTTTTCTTCAAGGTAAAATCTGCAAAACAGTTCAATATTTTTTCAGCAGAAAAAAATGAACATTTCAACCTTAGTTTAGGTATGATTAAGAACGAAATTGTGTACATAATCGACTTCTCCATGAGATCCTTTTTTTAAAAAAAGTCATGTTGGACCAAACCATAAAACAGAAACATACAACTTCACGAACATTTCACGACTAGTATACCAGACTGGTTACAATCCTTAAAACCCCAGCTAACCCTTAATGGTATTAGAAGTTATCCCCTTCAAACGTTAAATGCTTGTTTGATAGCTGAGGACTTTTGCTGGATTTCCAACTTACACCTTAGAAGACGTTCTGTTGACGTGCTGCACACACTCCAATTAACCGATATCCAAATGATCATTTCTCTAAAGGCTGCAACTAGTAAATCCTTTCCTTGTATTTTGACACTTTAGTCAAAGGCTTTTTTTCATCTTCCATCTTGAGTATCGACGTGTCTGAAAATAAAAAGATACCGTTAAAATGAACTCGATTAACATAGCATGAGTCGCCTGAACAACATAACCTTCACGTACAGAAGAACTTTCAGGGCAGAATATAAACTATGCACTACAAATAAAGAACGGCGTCAAACTTTTATTATTTTTCACCAGGTGAAATCACCAAAGTGGACCACTGGTTTTTAAAATCCTAAATTTCCCTCCACCATAAAGATTTAGAATGCACTGTTGAAGGACAACGACGGTATCTATAATATCTTGAACAGGCCATCTAGCACAGGCTTTAATAATGTGGAAAAAAAACTAGCTAAAGTTAAAAACTGTGGTTCATAAACAAAGAGAAGCGAAAAAGCGAGGGACCAGTGTAAAGATCTAAAATTAAACAATCTATAAAGTATCTCGAGAACTTGACTGCCAGCTAAATCGGTCTAATGAAAGGAATGTCAAAGAAACAACTGATACTTGAAATAAATTCGAGTTACTCTCCCCTCATTCATCTAAACTAACTCTCCCCTCATTCATCTAAACTAGCCACATACCTTTATAATAGAGCCACTTAAATTGTCCAGAAACTTCTGAACTACTACTATGTAAAATTTTCCTAGACCCACAGGTTCAATCCCGACGGGTTATTACATCAAAGCATTCACAGTTTCATCCGATTAATTAACATTGCGAAAAAAGACTGGTACAAGGAAAAGAATTAATTTGCTTCCTCTAGCAACGGGCAAATAACATAAGGGAACAGAGGACTGTCATCCAGTCTACGTAGAAAGGGGAGATTGCTGCTAAAACAATTGTAACTGTCACTCTTTAGCCGTTATACATTGCAGAAAAAGATCACCATTTAATCACTGCTCCTAATTTGATGCATCTCAACCCAATTCTTCCCATACATGCTTTTGACCTCTGGGAATGCCCATCCTCACTGTATCCAACCTTCAGAGAATGCAGTTTGCTGCTGAAGTGATATCTAGACCAAATACTAAATGCACCGGTAAAATCTTAATGGCTCTCAGCAGTGCCGATACTTTAGTTGTTTAGACTAGCATGGCCAGCGGTAGCAACATGCTAAGTAAGAATTTTTCATGCTCGGAAATCATTAAAGGGCAACATCTGGCACAAGCCTCTGTGGGTAAGGGGTAACCCAATATTATGAGATCAAGGATAATTCAAAGCAACAAGTCTGCAAACTCTAACCGAGTTCTTAAATGGTATCGAAGGACCAACGACCTCAACATTTTGAGTATATGAAAGGACTACAATGAAATTATAAGCTTTGAAATTATAAGCTTAGCATGATGAACCCCTACAATGTCGACACTTACCAATTGTTGGACACACGAAATAAGCAGCCATCTCCAATACCTCGCTAGAGGTATGGTGATAGGCCAGAAGAAATCCTCCTTACCTCAAACCCAGTGCAACGAAAAAAAAGCAAGAATTTCGTTAAGTATATTTAGCAAACCTCTACGGATAACGCTGAAAGAAAAGGATTGGTTAATTCAACCCTATTTTTTTTGCCCTGTGCTTTAGTTCAAAAGGGTGCAAACCTTTGAGTTAACTCTTATGAAACTACATACAAAGTGAGAACAGATTCTGAACAACCTATACTCCCTTAGAAATCAGTGCAAAAAAAAAGGAAAAAAAAAAATCCGTCCAAAATTGGAGAAAAGCTCACAAATTCTTGACAGCCCAAATGAGGAATGGCGATAAAGGAGCAAGGCTCCCTTGAACATGTATGGGAAATTTCGTAAGTCAAAAAAGAAATCGAAGCTTTAGCGTTCTAAATTACCAAGGCGGCCCCATACAATACCACTGCTATTTCATATTTTTTACTTATATAAAGACTGAAATACACCAGGATATATCACTTGAAATATTTACGAAACATGCCTACATGGTTATAACTATGTTAAAATCGATCAAAAACTAAATTTTAAACTCTGACAAACCAAATTATCCGGAACATTTTTATTAATGACCAATAGCACAATACTAATGACAAACCAAATTATCCGGAACATTCTTATTAATGACCAATAGCACAATACTAATGACAAACCAAATTATCCGGAACATTTTTATTAATGACCAATAGCACAATACTAATGGCTATACCTGGAAACAGAAGGCGTAAATTCTGCTAATTAAAATCCTGACTCACCCTCCTGACGATCATAACACGTATTTGTGGGTGGGACTGTTTAGACCAGCAAATGGAGTCTGCAAACAACCGTATACTAATCTAAACATCCATTTGCTCCCGAGCTAATCCTCTTGATCCTCCTCTGATATTTCCTTCTAAGCTTCTGACCTTAATCTTAAAAGCAGTCTTTAGTTTAAATCCTGAAAGGAAGTGGATGTTTCTAAATCAGATTGTCTGCGGAAAAATAAAGTTCTTGATCTTAAATTATTTTCCACCACACACTGGTCAATCCCAACTTATTCCGGGGATTACGGAGCGAATATTTGGTCCCTGGGTTGCTGGGGTTTTCTGGTGTCCCAGTGAAGACCAAATGGCTTGTTTCATAAAAAAAAAGGCCCCCCTTTGCAGGATTAATTTTTTTTTTTTTTGCCCAAGGACCCTGGGGTGGTTGGTTATCCAAGGGGACCTGCTCACGCCCTTCAATAGAGGCCTGGAAGGGGCAGGGTACTCTTTTTTGGGGAATATTCCTCCTACCCATTTCAAAATGGGCATTTGAAGACTAAACTTATTTCATTACGCAAGCCATTTCGTATTACCTTTCATAATAACTTTCTCGTATTTGTTTGAATTATTTTTAATGATATTGCAAAACTTGTGGTGGTTGTTATTAGGCATATTGGTGGTGGGCTGATTACGTTCCAAGTACAATCATGAATTCAACAGGATTATGTACAGAAGTGTCGAAACTAACCTTTATACCTTGATTGTTCAGAGAGTTAGTTTGCTGTTACCCTAGTTTTAACTTTGAAAAGATGTTATGAGTAAACCAAATAAGGGAAATTGCCCAGCTAAATTTTCACCTCGCAGGCGCCGTCGGCTTACAAGAGCACATTCAACCAATTACATTCAAATCACGAGCCCCTCTCCAACAAAATTTTTAATAAAATTCATTATAAGAAACTATAACCTACTGAAAACTGAAAGAGGGGGCCCGTAGTTGGAGGAAATAATGGGTCATTAAAACAAAAGAGAGAGAGAGAGAGAGAGAGAGAGAGAGAGAGAGAGAGAGAGAGAGAGAGAGAGAGAGAGAGAGAGAGAGAGAGAGAGGAAATAATGGGTCATTGAGAAAGAGAGAGAGAGAGTCAAAGTCAAATTCTTTATTCCATTAAAAGGTGTAGGAAATAATGGGTCAGAGAGAGAGAGAGAGAGAGAGAGAGAGAGAGAGAGAGAGAGAGAGAGAGGTGTAGGAAATAATGGGTCATTGAGAGAGAGAGAGGTGTAGGAAATAATGGGTCATTGAGAGAGAGAGAGAAGAGAGAGAGAGAGAGAGAGAGAGAGAGAGAGAGAGAGAGAGAGAGAGAGAGAGAGAGAGAGAGAGAGAGAGAAGGTGTAGGAAATAATGGGTCATTGAGAGAGAGAGAGAGAGAGAGAGAGAGAGAGAGAGAGAGAGAGAGAGAGAGAGAGAGAGAAAGGTGTAGGAAATAATGGGTCATTGAGAGAGAGAGAGAGAGAGAGAGAGAGAGAGAGAGAGAGAGAGAGAGAGAGAGAGAGAGAGAGAGAGAGAGAAGGTGGAAATAATGGGTCATTGAGAGAGAGAGAGAGAGAGAGAGAGAGAGAGAGAGAGAGAGAGAGAGAGAGAGAGAGAGAGAGAGAGAGAGTATAGGAAATAATGGGTCACCGAGAGAGAGAGAGAGAGAGAGAGAGAGAGAGAGAGAGAGAGAGAGAGAAGGGGGGAAAGTATAGGAAATAATGGGTCATTGAGAGAGAGAGAGAGAGAGAGAGAGAGAGAGAGAGAGAGAGAGAGAGAGAGAGAGAGAGAGAGAGAGAGGGAGAAAGTTGTAGGAAATAATGGGTCATGAGAGAGAGAGAGAGAGAGAGAGAGAGAGAGAGAGAGAGAGAGAGAGAGAGGAAATAATGGAAATAATGGGTCATAGAGAGAGAGAGAGAGAGAGAGAGAGAGAGAGAAAGGGGAAGGTGCTCTCTGGAGATCTCTGGGTCTCTCGAGAGAGAGAGAGAGAGAGAGAGTAGGGGAGTTGGAGATAAGGGGTCATCATGAGAGAGAGAGAGAGAGAGAGAGAGAGAGAGGGAGAGTTGGAGAGAGAAGAGAGAGAGAGAGAGAGAGAGAGATAAGGGGTCATCATGAGAGAGAGAGAGAGAGAGAGAGAGAGAGAGAGAGAGAGAGAGAGAGAGGGGGGGGAAGGTGTAGGAAATAATGGGTCATTGAGAGCTCGAGAGAGAGAGAGAGAGAGAGAGTAGGGGAGTTGGAGATAAGGGGTCATCATGAGAGAGAGAGAGAGGGGAGTTGGAGATAAGGGGTCATCAGAGAGAGAGAGAGAGAGAGAGAGTTGGAGAGAGGGGTCAGAGAGAGAGAGAGAGAGAGAGAGAGTGTCCAGCCGCCCTTAAAATTAAACTGACCCAACGTTTAGCCAGGTGGATTCCCTGGGCCTGGATTCTAATGATTTTGACCTTTCTGTATGTCCAATTTAGGTTCTAATGAGCCAACTTTGAAGTTGGGACTTGATTTCGGCTTTGCAAAGTCATTCAAAATAGTTTTAAACCTGCAAGAAAGTTATTACCCTCGGCTCCACAATTAAGTCATCCACTCTTTCATTTGAATTCGAGACATTTTATACGTTCCACTATGTTCCATGTTGAATGGACTGAAGCCAGACTAGCATTCTCTATGGACAAGTTATAGTCCTGGTGGAACTGGTATATTACATATGAAAGACCACCAAACAATTTGTTTAACTGAGGACTAAGAAGTGATGTCACAACATCGTATTTATGGTTTATAACTGAGTAATATTCCCAAGTGAATGGTGAGAAGAGAATTTAGACTAAAGGCCAAGCGCTGGGACAACTAACTGATGATGAGAAAAACGTACATATGATTGGGAGTTGCCCGTGCTGTGTGAATCGTACCAACTATCGGCACTGTCAATTCACATTAATAAAATTTGATAGTATGGGTACGGGTCCTTATTGGTAATAGAACTGATGATAAAATCGGCAGTAGGTAATTCTAGTATTCACTCTAAAGCAGTGGTTCTTAACCTGTGGGGAATTCCCCACTGGTGGGGAATGGCGGAGTTGCCAAGTGGGGAATGACCGGTCGGACAGAAGAACCACTGTCTTGTTGTCACATTTCGTGAATTTGTTTCCACCCACAAATAATCGATAGTGCTTCAAAATTTAATGTTGACTTACTTTACAAATCACAACCATTTACAGACTGTTTTAATAACAAAAACAACCAATATATGAGGTATTGTAAGTCATGTTTGGGTAAAAGTGACAACACTGTTGGGTTTGAAATGTCAACAGCGGCTCCCCGCAAACATTGAGACACTCGTCAAGGCGAAACAAATGCAAAAGTCTCATTAACCTGTATGCGTCTAGTGTTGCATTTTTTGTATGTTTTTTATGGGCCAAATAAATTGAGAAAAAAACATAACGAATCTTTTCATGTGTATTTTATTTCCATGTGATAACTGTTTGTAAAAAATCTAATATATGCAAAAAAAATTAAAGGCCGTAAAATGGCACAAAAAAGCAAAGCGTATATTTACGTATTAAAGTTAAACACTGCATGGGTTAAACTCGAATTTGTCAATGACCGATGCTTTGGTGGGAAATGGAGAGTTGGCTCACTGAAAAGTGGGGAATTGGAGAAAAAAGGTTAAGAACCCCTGCTCTAAAGGAACAGGTCCGTATCCGTATCCGAGTCCTAGTTTTCAACCCTTTAGTCTAGGGGCAGGCACTGTCTAAAGTAGACGTCTGCAATAGTTTAGGCTAATAGAATCCGTTTTCGATATCTGCTGTAACCCATCAAAGAAAACCTTCCATCGTATACTTAAAATATTGTCGCGACTTTCGTGGCAAACCGCAATTTGAGTTAAAACTGGCATACCACATCATTGCTACCTTATACAGGTATTTCATTAACGTGGAACTTTTATCATAAACATTTTGTTATACTCTGTATATAATTAACCTTGCCTCATCGTAAGAAATCTCAAATTAAATTACGATTACCTTAAATACGTTTAATTACTGAACGATGACATTTTACTTTAGCCTACGCTTAAAAGTTAAGCTTACATGTAAAATCAAATCATGCCGTGGAATTAATTTTATGGTCGTTGTCTAAGTCTAATAAAAAAAACTTATATAACGAAAACTTGCCATCTTTGCATATTTCAGTATATTTATGACGCTAAATATCTCGTACGCATGTGTCCGAGTATCTAATGCCAAAACTTCCCGCGTACAAGTACAGACACCATGTGTATGCAACCTAGTAGTAGTACCCCCTTCCCCCTCCCCGCACCAACAGTTTTGATTCATTCAGTTTTTGTATACAAAGTCTGCTTCACCTACCATACCAAGTCTACACGAGCTGTATAGTAATGTAAATTTATTCATTCTTGTCACCACGTTCCAATTGAAGGAAGGATGACATGAAATGAACAACTTGATGGTTAATCTAAAGTGCTGTCTGGAGCAATTTCGTTAAATTTAGTAGGCACAAGATAACACGGTATTTGTAGCTATCACATATGTGCAGCTTGAGTAATGCAACCTTTATATTTTAGTATAAATCGCACTTAAAATAAAACCCTGAACGCTTTGTTGGAAACCTCAAGAATAAAACTCTCCAAAAACGTAAACAGGTTCCCTACGACAATTATTTTTTCGGTAAATCTTCGTGGGAACTACTTATGATTTTAGCCTCTACGACGTTGCTTGTTTGTCATTTCAAGTATTTGGCACGCAAACGTCACTATTTTTAGACAAGACTTCCAGTGTACAGCACTCATCCTACATTAACCTTAAGGTTTCAATGTACAGTGCTGCTGGTAACAGATCAATTTGTTGATGTACCTGCGTTAACCTCAAATTAACGCTAAACAAAATTCTACATACTGAGCTCTAAGATTGCTGGAGTCACTTGAGTGCTTACATAGACACGAAAGGCCGGTATACACACCTTCACACAACACTGTGGACAAAAGTAAATCAGGCTAGCTTTACGTATACGTGCATATCTGCTCAAAATCCGCTTCCATACTTATTAACTCATTTAAAATTCTCTCTATTAGTCTTATATTTATCAGTTGTGCCTCTCGCCAATAAGTCTGGGCAGTTTAAAAATCTCTAAAATATAGTTCATTACCAATGCACACTTACTCATGAGTTTTAATTAGTATTCAACTAAAAAAAAACGTTAATACCGACATTTCAAATAAAAATAGCGTTTTTGGAACATTATCCAAAGTGTTAAATATCTTGGTATTGGGTTGGCCGAGTTATCCAATAAATGTTCTTTAACAGGGATATTCATGTGGAGACTAAGTACTGTACAGTTTACTCAGAGCGTGTCAAGTTTGTTGTGAATGTTTACATTTTTCTCTCCTAGTCTGACTTTTGTTAACTTCAACTCAAAGTTCACTTGAAATAAAGTATTCAAACTATCCAAAATCTACCTTTCATTATCACCTACTAGAGAAAGCTGTTCCATGTTTGACATTCTCATCCAATAATTGACAAATTGTTACTTCTGTTCTGCTAATAGAACATGAAACGTCTAACCACTAAACTATGTTAAAAAACCAAATTAGGTTTTATAAAGGTAATTTTGCGCTTTCTAGTACAACAGTGAAGATACATCCTATTTTTTTTAACTGGTATTACATTTAAAACTTCATCAAATCGACTCCTACACTTTCAAGGATTTTTTTAGTTCAGTAAATCAATGACTACAGTATACTTCATTCCATCTTTAAACAACCTCATATATACTTCACTTCCTAGCATTACTGTTTCTTGTCAGGGGACCCATGGAAAACTTTCAAATTGCTATCACTCAAATTTTCAGCTATTAAAATACCCATTGTATGCTTTACCTATATCAAGTCCTTCGGTCAACTTAACTTGCTGACTGCTTTTGTTAAGTACTTCCACATTTAACGGGCTGCTCACCAAAGCACCTGAGGCCTTGCCGGCGCAATGGCAGTAAGTCTAATCAGGAGCCACTCAGTCTAATAAACCTAGAGTAATTTTACGTAGTTTCCACGATACTAAAAGTCGATCGTGTCATTTTAAACAGGACAAATCGGCTGTTACAGATAACGCTTTTATACTGAATGTAGTGCTTTATTGGGCTTATACAATTTCCTCATGGATAAGTAGCAAAGGTAAGTTTACCAAGAATCAGCAGTTCCGAAAATCTAAACTAGGAAAGGTGGCCAAAGCAAGCGTGCGCAATGATCTACGTAAAGGTGGTGGTCAGATCTTCCAGCTGTTAAGTTAAAATTTGTAATTTTTTGTAGATCATGTCAATGCTTCGTAACGATGGGGCAGGTGACTATCGAGAAACTATTTATATCAAGCATCAGTAACTAGCCTGAAGATATGATACTTTTAGACATGAGTTGGCACAGGAAACCTACGACATTCATATTGCTTAATCTAGGGCAGCAACTGTATAAAACCATACACAATGCATCCGCTATTACTTCACGTACAGCCAATTAACTTTCTCCGATTAAGCTCATGGGAAACATTAAAACTTTTTTCTACACTTTTCCGTGTAAAACTAACACATCTGCGTTTTAGTTCGTTTCACTGCTATGCAAGTCCAGTAACTCCCAAAATTTCAGTCAAAACTACTTACGAAATGCCTTCGTAGGTTGTCTTCCTACAAATCTATTCACTAAAGTAGCTTACTGTGCTTACTGTGCCCAAAGTACAACAATCGATAGTTAACACGTTGTGACCATAAATTATTTATATAGCCATAAAAGGAAAAATTAAATACTCGACTGGAGGTAGTGCTTTCGTCTAATAGACATAATCAGACTCACAATGAAATAAAAAGGACATACATTTTCTTATGAAGAACTTGGGCTTCATATACGGTCAGTTTCTTGATAACCAAGTAAATCTGATTTAAGAAGAATAGAGGGTCGACGGAAAACAGACCAGGGGTAACATTTAAATTTCGCACTTTTGTACAAGTAACATTGTATCCAGAATATTTCTTTGGTTAAGTTATCAACATGAACTACTGTGTATGCCTTTGACCAATTGATACGGTAACCAAGAACATTTTTTCAGTGTACCCTTTTGAGAAAGTTTTCGTGCTATTTTGTTCTTATACTGATGCCTTGTGGTTTTTGGCCCAAAAATAATTACATTCTGAACATCTGATACCGTGTATTACACTATCGTACATAGGGCTGTTTTTACTCATCATTTTTCTACTGTGCAGTTAAATTAAAACCAATGGTATCATATAGAAGTGACATTCACGAAAATGTAGGCAAAATATGTTGTTTATTGACTAGTCTCTGAATGGCCGTTATAAAAGATTCCCTTTGCTTTAATCATGAGGTCCAAGAAATATTTAGCATAGCATACATTAGTGGCAGTATTGTATTTTGGTTAATAACTATGTACTCAGGGCTTCATGTTCTTAGAACCTTTAGATACCTAAGAGGAAAATACATATTTTTAGAATGGCCTGAACAGAAATGAATGTTGGCAGGTTTTCTCCTTTGAAATATACAAAAAAATGCTATTTTTATAAAATTCCTGACTTCCAACAATTTACCTGAGTGTGGTTTCACTTCATATGCACTTCATAATTGCCTCTCATGCCGACGTCAGTGCTCCTGGCAGTTGTGGATGTCATGTCTATTTTCTGTGCTTCTGTTGAAACTTCTTGGATGTGATGAAACACTTCGTCTTCACAACTACATTTTCAAACTGGAATGACACCCTTGCCTGAAGTGAGCCTGTTTGTATGAAGAAAAATACATTAACAGAAAGAAACTTTAAATGAATTACAAGAAAGAATTCGTTACACATTTTTTAGGCTTAAATTCTACACTAGAACACTCGACAGAGCAAAGATAATCTCCATGTACAAATAAAAGGTCATTTACAATGCGCTCTGAGTTTGTGTCTTGACACCTAAGATTTTTGGGTCTAAAACCCTGTTAATTTTTCCAACAAACTACTGTCTACTCACATCAAAACCTTTTTCTTGACCTTTCGGTACTAACTGCATATGCAGCCTCAGTTCTGAATTCAGAAAAGTTTAACTACCCATTTCTTTTGGATTTTAATCTGCTATTTACTACAAAAATGGTTGGATTCGATTTTTAACAAATATAAAGCAACCAAACCTATGTAAAGTATAGAGTACCATAAAGTTCCTCCACTCTCAAGATCAAGCAAAACAGCAAGTAAAAACAATCTTACCATTCTGCCACCAGTAATCCTACCAATTTTGAGTCTGCTGGTTATCAGTGTCATAACTCCCTTTCTACTCACCCGTTGCAAGAAACCTTCACTACTGGATGTCGAGCTTTTTTTCCCACAACTTTTTTGCCAGAACCCAAGATACATAAATCTTGCCGAAAAAGCAAATTTGCAAAAGGTGTAGCATGACTAGTACACAGAAGCTCATCAAGCACATTTTTATAGACACTATACTAAGCATTCATTAATTATCTGTCCTTTATCATCGAAGCTCAATTTACAAATTATCGGTATTCATTACTGAATACTAAATTCGGGTCAACACGGCTGAACACACTAGTTATATTTAGAGCTACTCATCATCACCCAAAGTTGCTCTTCGACCGATGATGCTCTTCTGGTATTGCCTGTTCTCTTTTGTGTTGCCCTCAGCTGCCCTCAAGCTTATTCATCTATTCTGTTCTGCTGGTAGGAAGAGTCTGGAGGTTCACGCCTTACCACTTTTAGGGCAAGTGCCCTTGACGTCAGAAGGACCGCTTAACCTAAACCAACCAAATATGCATCCTACAGACCTTGAAAGGTTGTTCAGTCAAGTACAATTGTTCTGGCATACCTCACCAATCCAATGCAAATTACGTAGCCTACAAAACTCAACAGTATATAGTTTCAACTATAAGTCATGTCTAAAGCACTTTCTACGAAATAACTTTTATACCTAGCACCTAAACAGTATGAACTATCATCTGCGTGTCATGTCTTAAGAACTAATAAATCACTCCTTTGTGCTTGGCACCCAATCTATGCAGAATTAGCTTCCAAATTTCAAAAATAGTTGGTTAATTTTATTCAAGGCTACTACACCATGATCTAAAGTACAGAGACACCATCCATGAAAAAAATACTTTAATTTGACGGGACCTAGAAAATGGATAGTTCAGCCCTTGAAAGCTTCGGTGTATTGAATAATGAATTAAATTTACCTAGCTAGATCTTCAACAATTATTCCGAGGGTTTAGTTCTAAACAAATATTCCAGTTATACTGTAACCGCCTTATTAAAATCTGATAACGAAAACCAAATTTCTGTAAAATTTCACCAAGAAAAAACGCCCTTCTTAAATTAGCAATTTAAACTTACGACAGAGTATTTTCTTTTCGATACGTATATCACAACGCCTTTTGTTAAAGAGTTTTTTTGCTACTTACATTTCTTATGTCAATTCAGTTCCCGCGCTACTATATAAAACCTTACTTAGCTACTGGATACCTATACTAAATATATTTTGTAGTAACAATTCAAGATTTAAACGGTTATTCTATTTAGTTAATTTTCTAGCCCTCTTTTCTTTCCTAGATCTACAACTGGTAAACACACACTTATATCAAATTCCATTCCTTACTTAGTCCATTTAAGCTACAATAGATTCCACAAAATCTTATTGACGTGAATGACATCATGGTTATCTCACTTTCGTACACATCGTGCAATGCATTACAGAATTTTGTCTCAAAATGATCTCATTACAAATTACCAAGGAAGACAAGTAGGTAAACTAACCTTCAAGATCTTGTTCCACAAGGCAATTCTATCCATATTCCTGCAAACTGACAGGGGAAAAAAAGTTCGTTCGAATATTTTCACAAATTTAAAAGTAAATTTACAATTAAAACTAATAGTTTTAAGATTCTTTTGCGCTTCTATTACTGACCACAGTTATACAGAGGAGTTAAGCACAATGCAACATGTTGACAAGCCTTCAACAACTTGCAGTAAGTCAAATTCACTTAGATTTTATGTTCAAGGACTCTCCTCCCTCCTACCCACAGCCTTTGGAATGTTTTCTCTCCTTTTATTATTAACTTCCCTCCAAGACATCCGGTACTTAAGTAACCTACATTCCTCCCATTATCTCAACGGGATATTTCTTTCTACTATAAGTTAACCAGCGACACATTCAATAAAAAAAAAAACGTTGCTAAGGGTAAGGGCAATTTACAGACTGTCAGACGCTCAGTAATAATTGTCAAACAAAATACGAGGCCGTCTTACTGTGTTGAAAAACAAAAGGGTAACTGCTCTTACCAATTACAGGTAACCCAGGTTTTTTTTCCTATTACAACATGGGCAAAGTAACAAAAAGTGTCTGACTATTCAGTTGTATAATGTACTACTGCACAGTTCGAAATGAATGTTATCACTACTATTGGAAAAAGTCTAAAGTATCGGAACTAGTTATAATTAATGGACTAATATTCAACCAAAGATTAAGCCACATAATAAAGGCAAGTATTCCACAATGAACCGGTTATAATTACGGAACCTCAATTTTTTTTTAAGGAATTATATCTTCCAAAGGAATCCACTAAAGGACGTCCTCATTAGTTACCCGGTTAACACTATATCCTTTACATCGCTATCAAGTTTGTCTCTTCCAAAGTTATCCTCAGTTACAAAATGAAACATATGACGTTTACAATAAATATCGTCTGACAGACAGACTGCAAACTGGTAGCAAGGCTTTTCAGTACTTACATCATGAGGGTACATTCACTTAAAGCGAAGTTAATCCTTCCTTGAGGTAATAAGTTTAGTCAAATACGATTTCTTTATATTTGATTTATAGGCTAACATTAAGGATGAAGTACAAATGGTTTTCAATGCAACTTCCTCTCTCTCCAAAGGCTTTGAAGGGCCTTTTGTTTCCATTAGATTTTCCTTATCTCGTACATCAACGCTCGTGGAACAAGCCACTACTTTATCAACGCTACTGAAAATGATGAATCCAACTAAACTTTCTCTCCCTGCACTTCTGGTAGCCCACAAATACTAAAAAGGACATGTCTTCACGAAGACCACGCAATGCTGCCAAAACTACGCAATTGCAACAAATATGATCTTACCATAAAATCACGCATTAACGACGAGGATTCTTTGCAATCATTAATGCTGACACCCAGTCTTAATCTGAAGTGCATCCAAGATGGTTGTCTTCTTCCCGGGAATATGGTTTTAACGGCTTGCGACCAATCACAGGCGTCCATTCCCTCATCCTCTAGGCGAATAATAAAAACCGACTCCTGACTGGCTAACGTACAGACAAGGAGTCCTAAGTAGCAGAGTTTCAGTTCCAGTATGCGTTACGTCACAGCAAGTAACACTGCCACCTGTTGGTAAGAAGGTAATTTTGAAAAAATGTAACAAACGGAAAATCTTTTCAAATATTTACGAAAGATGAAGTTAATAAGCAACAATATGTTGTCCAGTTGAATCTATATACGTGTACGGTAAGAAATATAATCAATTTACTGTTTTATCGCTCTTTGGCTAGTATGACATGGGCTGAAATTTATAAAACACTGCTGACTAGTACATTTGAAAGAAACTGCACTGACTTTCTAAAAATGCCTGTTTCTTATTAAGAAAAACCATATTTGAACATCAATCTTTTTATTGAAAATGCTGAAAAATATTGATATATAATCATAGTGAGATTATCAAATCATGATAAGAATAATCAGATTTCCAGTAAAAATTATGTAGTACAAGTAATTATCATTATATGATATTGACAATAAGAAATAAAGTCATATCTGGAAGGACGGATATCACTGTTCCAGAGACAAAGTCATATTTCAGACATCGTGATGCTTTCTTGAGTAATATGGCCTAAATGAAATAAAACACACAGGAATGTAATTTTAACAATACTGAAATTAACCCCAGTCACGTCATCGAAATTTTCTCAAAATACATTCCTTAACTGCATGACAGGAAATTTATAAACCAAAATTTAATGATAGACATTTTGATATAACGAAAAAACTCCCCCTCAATAACTACATAATATAATATACATGTTATAAAGTTAGCCCTCTCTCGGAAATAGTACAGTTGATTCCACTGATGGGCAGAAGTCGGTCAAATTTCAGTATCAGCGATTAAGCATTAGTTTCACCGCGATAAACAGATCTTAAACGATCACTCCCCAATGGCTCCGGTGTTATGCAATGGGATGAGTATGTTCAACAGTAGTTGGCCTTTGATGAAATGTAATTAATAAGGTGGACACAACAAAAGTGCCGGTGCTAAGAAATAACAATAACAAGTTTGACAAAAAAAAAATATTCTGATAGAGAAATAGTGATAAACAAAACCGTACTTTAACATAGATCTAAAAACCTCTGATCCCTCTCTCAATTTTTTGCTTTTCCTGCCGTTCATTATCCAAGTCGCACTAAGAAAACGGGGCATAAACCATAAACACAATTAAAACTGAATTCAAGACAGTATCCAAAAACTTTACATTCTAGACAGAGATATGAAAGAAATTTTATACCTAAACAAAAGTTCAATAACGGTGCATCGAACCTCCAATACAGTATACCAACTGTATCTTGCATACGCTCTCGTACATAATGGATATTGCGGTCCTTACTTTTCAGAATCTGTCATACCGTATATCCAGAACTTTTAATTCCCCCCAACACCTCAAAATTATATTGTTTTCATCAAACTATTATCAATAATCCTTTCAGCGTGCCCAATCCAATCTCTCTCTCTCTCTCTCTCTCTCTCTCTCTCTCTCTCTCTCTCTCTCTCTATATATATATATATATATATATATATATATATATATATATATATATATATATATATATATATATATAATATATATATATAAAACACCAAGGAAATCAGGCAAATTCTGACTTCAGACAAGGTTATAGTAGCAAATATGAAACAGCCAATGGGTTTTAAGCCACACTTTAACCTCGATTTACTCTTAATTATAAACTCTTAAAGAGTTTTGCCTTTGATAGGCCAACATATGTAACTTAGATTTCCCTTTGAAAGAGAAATAGAAATTTAAATTATTTTAAACAAGGGTAAGAATGACACATTTTCTTTACTAGAAATTAACCATTAGTAAAAGTCAAGACTAGGTCACTGATGCAGCCCACCGTGCAAGTGATTCTGAACCTTTTTTTTTTAAAGTATACTTAATGTTCGATATGGAAGGAAATACTACAGTCGTTAAAAGCATCATTACCCATGTTTTGAGCATTACCTGACTGTTCAACTAAAGTTACCAGAGATCGTCAATGTACTACGTAGTTGCCTGCTGTCTTTCCCTTCTCTCGTAGTTGCTGTTTGCGATTTAGCTAGCCTTGTGTAAGCACCAATTCTTGCTCCTCAGAGCATTTTATAACAATTCGTTATCAAATAATACTCTTGTCATTCTCTTTTGAAATCTGCAAGTGATGTCCATTTTAATCACAGTCATAAGCAGATGGTACTTAATGAATGTAGCTATACATCTGGCACTATTATCTTATGTTTACATTCGGAATCAGAGACTGGTCAGTCGGTCAAGTGAACTGATCGGTTTAGTATTCCTTTGTTGTGCTCTAATGGCAGGCTAGCCTAGAAATCTCAAGACGTTGTTCGAGTTTCTCTTTGACAGCCTGATTTATGAAATCGTGTCATTCAAGAGGCACATCCATCCATTTAAAATGGTCATCCGATATTTCGCACACGTTAATAATCGTACGCAAAATCTTCGAATGTTAGCAGTCAGACTTGAATTTACAACGAACCTTCTGGTGATTTAAATGATACTGGAACAGTGGACTAATATACATTAAAAAAAACGTGAATTAACACTTGCCACTCACGAAGCCATACCAGTAACATCAAGGTCATCAAGAAAACTCCCAGTCGTTCATCGTTAGAAAGCATGAAGGTCGCCACCATGAGCCTCTCTTCAGCCATTCATCTTGGAGTTGGAGATAGTATCGAAACGAAATGTCTCCAGGTCAGAGTAGTTATTGTCGATGTAGCTGTAGTAAAACGGAGCGTAAACACGTAGTTATCATCTTATAAATCTTCATATTTCTCACGAAAAAACGGGAAAATCACACACTTTTCAAACTAGTCTCATTTCGCTAAGCTAACCTCACCGTGGGAACTTTTCGGGTTTTCCAATTTCTGCCGTTAATTATGTGTTGGGCGGATAGATGGCGCCAGAGTCACATGCTGGAAAAGGATACACGAAGTCGCGAACAAAGAGTTTTGTGGGAATATGATCTCTTGAACCTAAATGAATTTTTCCCAGGGTGTTAACGTCGTCTGACAACATTCCCAATTTGCGCGGGAAATCAGGTGGTCCTTTTGATTGTCAAGTTGGATTATCGTACTACAATTTTTCGTTTCGTCATACGTCATGGATTGGAATGAATGAACGCAGTCAATATAAAAGGCAGATTTGTACAGTAATTTAATGAAAATGCTGCCTTAACATGATTGGCCTAGGTCAGTAGTTTTTGAAGTTCATACTACGAACGGTGCAGATTTTGAATAATGAACAAATAAAAGATAAAAAAAAATAATGAACGTCAATATCCGGGCTTTTTGGTTTGAATCCTTGGAAATGTGCTCTTAGGGGTAGGATTCAGACTTGACCAAAAAATTCTACGTTGTTATTCAACAAAAATTAATTGACAATTTTTATGTCATTACAGTGTCACCGTTTTAATACATTTTTTTTTTCATAGAGAATCATGACAGTTTAATTGCTAGCTTGTATTTCTAATTATATCCATTTCATTATCAGTATATTCAGGGGTACATTGCGTAATGCTATTTAAAAATTTTGGTAGGCTTTATATGTGTAGTAGAACAGCATGATATATATATATATATATATATTATACTGTATATATACTATATATATGTGTATGGATGGATATACATATACATATGTGTATGTATGTATGTATATAATTTGTGCGTACAAACACACACCCACACTTACGTGCTCCAAAACGCACTATGCATAGCCTACGCTCACCCAAGCAATGAATTTTAATTGTATGTTAGGAAGGCGACTGTTGTGGTCACATCCGTGGGTAATAAGCAAATATCATTGCATTGCTGAGAATCGTTTATGAAAATCTGAGACATATATCGTTTATATATAAAATATATATATATATATATATATATATATATATATATATATATATATATATATATATATATAATGAAAACGCTGCGTAGCTGTAATCCACATTGAAATACGTTTGCATAGTCCTAACAGGAACTTTCATGAGTAATACATCTCCGGTTTAAGATTGATATCCTTTTGAGTACTTGCCGTAATATCAACAAAATAAGATGAAAATAGGTACGTAATATATGTAACTAAAAAAAATCCACAATGAAAACCGATGGTTGGCGTTGAAATGTTTCCAATAAGCGAACAGCCTTTACGAACGTTATTCGTTAATCAACAATAGGTTGAAAATTTAGCTTCTTGCTTCGAGTACTTTCCGATCAGAGGGGAGAATAATACTTGTAATCATGTTGTCCGATCAGTGAAATTAAGCAACACTGGGTGTGGCCAGTACCAGGATGAGTAATAGCCAAAAAGGCTAGCACGTTGGCAGAAGGCCCTTCAATCATCCATTGGAGAAGACGTGGGCTGAGATCTTAATTGAGGAAGTAAGTCATGTGAAAGAACGATTGATTTGAGGAAAATTGGTGTTGGCTTAGTAAAGGGGGAGGGTTTTCGGATCAGTTATTTGGTAAGGAGTAGTTATTGTTTGACAGTAAGGGGAAAACTGAACGTGATGTATCCGTAGCTTTAAAAAGCTTTTGCAAGAAGTGACCGAGGCAGTGTGGAGGGTTTTCAGAATGCGTGTTATAGAATATAAGTTGTTGACAGCGATTGTAAGTCTGTGAAAAAGTGAAACATGTATTAGAATACTCCTATATAAATGGCAAAGTGACAGGTCTAGGTTGACAATGGGTTTGATTGACGGATTGTAATTTATCTTGTGTAATGACTTCCAGGGTAAAACGGGACTGAGACTAATTTTGTCAAATTTCCAGGGCTGTAGAGTATCTCGATGGATGAGTGATGCTAAAGTCAGAGAAAAGCAGATGTGAATGCCAAGTAGTATACGAAAGTCGAGTCCTACATGGAGTGTGGAATGGTTGATGTTTGCAGGTAAATGCAGTGTATATTATTAGAGGAACTTGAAATTGTCTGCAGAAGAAATTTGAGATTGTGAGCAATGAATATTTATGTGGATGGTGTAAGAATGGAAGTTTTTTTTATTCAAATAAGTATTTTAGAGTGAAAATAATAGACGATGACAGGCTGAGAGAAAAGGTGAGGCCACAGAATAGTTGAAGCAAGAAAGCAGTTGGGTTTATGTTAAAGACTGGAAGGAGGCGTGTATTATCGAGGTCAACTCCGTAGGGGGGTGGTAGTGCTGTCAGTGCATCTCACGTGGTGCACTGTAGGCATTACCTAAGGGTCTTTACAGCTGCAACCTCTCATTTCTTTTACTGTACCTCCGTTCATACTCTCTTCCATCTGACTTTCCACCTCCTCTAAAGATTGTTTCCTAGTGCAACTGCAAGGTTTTCCTCCTGTTACACCTTCCAGACTTCTTACTGTCAATTTCCCTTTCAGCGTTGAATGACCTCGTAGGCCCCAGCGCTTGGCCTTTGGCCTGAATTCTGTGTTCTATTCTATTCCATAGAGGTCAAGTTGAAATGTATGAAGGGATTGTTGAGGCACGGCAGCTTTCCCTTATGGAAGTGAATTGTGAATGTTGAATATGAATGAGAGAATAAAGGTTAAAATGTTAAGATTAGTTGTTTGTATAGTTAATGTGGCGAAGAACTGAAAGTGTGAGAAATGTGGAGAATATGTAGAAGTGATGGTAAAGGTTAGTGTAGGTGAAAGAATGGATCAGAGCGTCTTGACTTGATTCGGTCGT
>NC_089761.1:48186772-48194272 GCF_040412425.1 Macrobrachium rosenbergii | reverse complement strand
ATATATATATATATATATATATATATATATATATATATATATATATATATATATATATATATATATATATATATATATATATATACATACTGTATATATATATATATATATATATATTATATATATATATGTATATATATATACTATATATATATATATATATATATATATATATATATATATATATAGTGTTTATATATATATATAAAGTATATTTAGAATGTTTATGTATATATGTAGAAGATTTAGAAAGAATTGTGAAACTAATAAAAAGTTGATCAGCAACCAAAAAGCCATTGAATTCAACGAAATTGGCATATATATATATATATATATATATATATATATATATATATATATATATATATATATATATATATATATATATACACACAGAGAAAAGAGAAAAGAGAGACCAGAATGCCTTGAATCCAAATGAAGAAGCTCCAGCTTCTGTGGTGAGATTCGAACCTACGAACGATTAGTTAGAGTGAGGCAGGATCCACTATCTTCCTCGTCTTTGTTTTAATGGTTTCAGTTTTGTATTAATTTTATTTTAATGGTAGTCTAACAGTAACCTCAGTATTTAACAGCGTCGGTTATTTTGTTAATAAATACAGCCAATGTCAAAATTGTACGGTAATCTTTTTTTCGATAGAGAGGGGTGAGAACTTCAAGAAATGAACATCTATCTTTGTATTGTTTTAAACAACATCTTAGACAAACGTGGCGTAAACTTTAATGGAAATCACCCAAAAAATCTCATGTAACCTGTATTTATGTACAATTGTGCTAAATATTTAACTTTACTGATTTCCTCATTTTACTTCTGGAGGTTTCAATTTTCTCGATTTTTTTTTTTAATTCTTAGCACGTTGTTAAGGCGCCAAATTCTGAAATACAACATATTGATATTGTTGCAAAAAATCTATACCTCAACTGGTGCATCAACTCCCGACTGTCTAGATGACAAGGTTTTTATGCATTTTCCCTGAACTTTATGAGCTGAGAGAAGAATAATAGATTTTGTGAGTATTTATACACAATGCATATACATACGGTACATGCGCTGTATGCATATACAGTATATTACAGGCAGATAGCGAAACCAGGCATTTTATGAACCTTCAGACAAATAGTGAAATGCACTTAGGGACATATGATCGCCCCAGGGACTAGTATTAAACACGGCGAAATATGTTGACCCCCCCAGGGGCTAGTACTAAACACGGCGAAACAGTGTAGGTGAGTTACTGTTACGCCGTGTTTAGTACTAGACCCTGGGGGGATCAAATGTCCCTAAAGTGGCATTTCGCTATCTGCCTGAAATTTCATGCAGTTCGTGAAATGCCTGGTTTAGCTATCTGCCTGCAACATATATATATTACATTTGAAGTAATCATTTTTTATTCATGTACATAGGCAACAAGGTGAGTTTGAACACCATTTGCCAAATGAAGAGATGGCACAGCGTCTGCCTTTAATAACCGCGTATTGTTAGTGCTTTCAATATTCAGCAGCCGTGACTTCATTTCATCTATGTGATCCTAGGGTTTGACATGAACAGAACATATCACTGCATTTTCAGGAATGACTGAATCTGCACGACGGCATGTATTCAGCCACGTATCTCGGTGCAGTTTCCCCCACTGAAATATAAAGTATCTTATCCTAAAGTTTTTTGTCTTAAACTTGGGGTTCGAACAACCATACACTGCAGAATTATTCGGCATGGCTATAAAAAGTTCTTTAAGAATTTATCTTGAACTACAGCGCTCACGCGCACACACCTGGAAGCGAGGGAACTATTTGTTTACAAGGTCCAGACTGTCGCTGGATTATAACCTATGAACCATGGCTCATGGCCCACTGTATGCAGTTGACCCGGGTGATTCATCATTAATCCCCTGTCTGGCCGACCCGTCAGTGGGCGTCTTGCGAGTGAGGTTATGCAAAACCACTTATTTATGGGTATCCTCTGAACACGATTTTCTAAGGGGATAAATTTGAAGAACAAATGAAAATTTATAGCAGAAATAGGGCTTCGGTAACCTTTTTTCATTTACTATTTTCCGAAAAAACGGGACACCTTTGCAGTGTACCTTCATTGCCAAAATTCGAATGGTGGCAGGTGACTAGGAAATCCTAATCAATGAACCACGGCGAATTGCCGAGGAAATTAAAGCCTACACAATTGTCCACGAACTCCCATTCCCGTAATGCATTAGGCACCGTTTTAAAAGACAATGCAGGTATACTAGGAAGGGTTGAAAAGTAATTAACTGAAAAGGTTACCTGCTCACACCACCACCACCGTGAGAACGCCAGATTCAAAGCGCTCATAGACCACACCCGGTGCAGGCGGGAAAAGGAAAGGAAGGCGTTAGGCAAAGGTTGGATATTTCGGGTGGTGTTCTTTGTTAAAATATTTGGAAAAAAGTGATTAGTTCCTTCAGTGCCTTGTTGTGTTCAGTCGCACAAAAGAACAAAGAAATTATCCGGTTCTCAGCTGAAAGCATTTGAAAATGTTTGCAAGTAAACAAGACAAAATATCATTTACTTTTATCTTTTAATTCTTCAAAATGAGCATCTTCGAAATCCCGTACTTCGTGATTGATGGCTTAGTCTGGGAAGATTGAATGCAAAGGACGATCGCTGTGCCACGAATCCCCCCTATGATGACAAACTCCGTCTGTTTGAAAGGCACTTTAAGGCCACTCCCATGAATTTACCAGGAAATCAATAGACGTGACGTGACCCGCACGTGACGTTATTTTAGAACTGGGTAATGGCGTGCAAGATTAAACAGTCTCCGTCACAACACGGAAGCAATGGAGTCCTTAAAGGAGAGAGAGAGAGAGGAAAACCTTGATTTTCTATTTTAATAAAATTGCTTGAGCATGCGCAAACTCCTCTCGAACGCACTGTGGCCAAGCACGATCGTACTTGGGTCCACGGTCTAGGTCTAGACCTTGCTTGGGTCTAATGTACAGTAAACACGTTTGCTGCTTGTACGTGCTTGGGTGCGTTTATTCCATTACGAACGGGGTGAGCGCCTGACCTCAGGTCTCACTGTGTGTGTGTGTGTGTGTGTGTGTGTGTGTGTGTGTGTGTGTGTGTGTGTATACACGTCACGTTCCCCTTGAAGATGAGATGAGGGATGGGTTCCGACTGAAATCCGGCCCAAGGTCGGCCGGGTTCCTGAGTGTGTGTGTGCGTGTGGTGGAGAGGCGTCGTCGACGGGTGGAAGGTGAATGATTCTCGCTTGCTCTCTGCAAGAAGAAGAAGGAGGAGACTGGGTGTTGTTGCATTATTGCTTTTAAAAAGGTGGTCTACGGGGGTCAGGACGTTACCGCTATTGTTTTTACTCTTTGTTTTCATTCTCGCGCAACTCTTGGTGCGATTATTTCGGTTTCTTCGCTCTCTTCTGCGTGCTTTGCATCTTGTTATTCTCTTGTGACCAGTTTGTTGTGCGTTGTTCATTCTTTTCGACCAGTATTGGTAATTCTTGTTCTTTTCCTTTTTCCTCTTATTCTTGTTACCGTTTGACTGTATTATTACCTTTAGTGTCATATCGTTCCTTTATTCCAAAGTTAAGCATACTGTAGTTTTTTAATTTTCTGCACAATATTGATAGTTAAATTATTATTATGCTCAATACTTGGATTCAGACCACTTTATGAGTTAAGTGGCTCATTTTTCTATTTCAACAGTACTCCCCCTTACTTTTTTTTAGACCCCTCTGTCATTCTTTTTTTTATGTTACTTTCTCTTTCTCTTTGTCTATGCCCTTTATGTTGTCAGTCCTTTTTTTTCAATTATCTTCTTTTAATCATCTTATACATTCCATTGATTTGTATCTCTTATGAGGATCGTGATTCATTGATCTACTTTTGACGTGTCGGTGTTCTCTCTCAATCTCTCTCCTGTGTTCCTTTCTTCTCCATTCACTTCCGAGAATCGGCACAAAGGCGGATAGTTTATAAAGAGTTGAAGAAGTTACACCTATAGTTTAAAAGTGATCCGCAATAACCTCATTAATAGTGGGTGGAGCCAACATGAATGATTATATCTTTTGGTCGCTTAAGAATACTTTGTCTTGAATCTATAAAGAAATTATCTGTTTCATCAGCATTTAGTTTCAGTCCATTGGCTAGAGACGATTTCCATACGTTTTCTGGATTTTTATTACAATTTCCGAGAATGGATGGAGGCCAGAGAGAGAGAGAGAGAGAGAGAGAGAGAGAGAGAGAGAGAGAGAGAGAAGAGAGAGAGAGACTCTAGTAAACCTAATGCACTGAAAAAGAAAGATCGGGAGCTCTTCCCTAGTTGATGAACTGAATTTTTGCTATCTCTGTTCCCCTTCCTCAACTTTCCCCAGGACCACCAAGGGGCTAGACGGTTCATGCTAATGTGTTCTTATCCTCTACTTTATTATGAATCCAAAATCTGGAATATGAGGTGCATGGAATAAATTATTGCCTCCATAGCTAACCCACGGAGGGCGAGCCTCTCGAAATGGGATCTATGGGATAAATAATACTTCAATCTGTTTATAATGAAGTAGGGTCACGTAGAGTCCCGGATAACGAAGTGCTGGAAGTGAAAAGGGAGTCTAATAATTATCTAACTTGAAGCATGGCCAAGACTTAAATGAATAAACGGCATAAAATTATGTGGAACAGAAAAAAAAATCAAATTTTCTGTCATATACCGTCAGGAATTGTGAAGGTTGATTGATACAAGTGCAAAACGAAAGCCAAAATCTTTAAATTAACTTTCCAAAAGTTATTAAAGGCTATAATCGAAATCGTTATCCATGGCAGTTGATGAAACAAGTTTGATTTATTACATACCATTAAATCAATACCCAGGCCCCTTCAAAAACCCAGCTGACTGTAGATAATAGTTGTTATAAATTAATTGAAACGTAATGCAATTCTTCTTTCATATCAGTAGCTGGTCGAGCTTTGTGACGACTGCGGCTACAGTTAATAGACCTAATAGAACGTTTTTTAGTATATATCAAATAATTAGACTTAATTAGTAATGTCTTGTAAAGTGTTACTGAAAGATCAAAAAATTGACATTAATAAAACTTGTCACGGACAGTGAAATTCCTACTAATACAGTATAACAATATATTACTGAGAATACCTATTCTATGGACATCACTTGAAACGCCAGGTAAAATGAGGTTCGAAATACCGAGTAGAAGGGCACTACTACAAGCACCACGTAACATGTATTACTAGTAACAAATGTTAGACAATTATTGATAATACAATCCAGTGATACCTAGAAAAGTTTTATATATATATATATATATATATATATATATATATATATATATATATATATATATATATATATATATATATATATATATATATATATATATATATATATTGAGCGGAATGGCGTAAGGGTTTTTGGTCATGGTCAATCTCATATTGAACTGGTCCATCCCTGAGGACGGCTTGGTGAACTGCTCACTGATTCACTTGTGTCGCCGACCTGAAAAGAGGGAAGAGGAATGTATCCCCGACAGATTGTTGACCTGTGGCCCGACAGTTGAATCTGCATTCTGCAACTGAATGTCCCATCAAATGGTCCTGGAATGCTTGTAGTGCCAGAAGCACTTCATCAGCCTCGAGAGCATTGATGCGCAGGTGAGAATACTCTTGATACAAACGAGCATCTGAGAAGTATGGGATCCCCCCTTCAGTGAGTGCAAAAATAGAAGCCACTTGAGTGATAAGGGTTATGTCTTCGATATTAGTGTAACCAGTGTTGTTGTTATGCAGGGGTAGTTCTTGTGAGGAGCGTGCTGCTGGTCTCCACAGTAGAAAGGTTCGGTAGCAGCAGAGGAATGCCAGTAGATGTTTGCTGGTTTCTTGGAACGGGAATACTCGGCCTTTAATACTGCCTAACCTTTTTTGCTCCTTCCTCCCAGATTGCCCTCTCACACACTCCCCTACATTCTACTCAGTCTCTGGTTCCCTGAGGGGGTATGTGTATGATGTTAGGCAACCAGCATGCACTTATTGACAGCACCAACCTAGGTGCTTGTGCTGAGCTCTTCTCAGGTGAGACAGCAGCTTGGTTTTTGGGTCACAACTGCTTACACCTGCTTCATTGGTTGCCCTAATGCTAAGGAATCCATTGCTGTTAAGCTTCTGGAGCAGTTATTGAGATACCCCAGTGATATTGAGCACAGACCATATTCCTCCTGCAGACTATTTACCTGCCTCAGAGCGTCTCCTATGTCTACTGTAGATGAGGGAAGTAAAACTTTGTCTTCTGTTCCTTCTTGCTTCCCTTTCTTAGGAGGAAGTAGAAAGAGGTCTTGGAAGGTCTTACAAGAATTCTTCTCAGACTTAGAGTGAGTGATTTCCTTCTTTGGGACATGGCTACAGCATTTGATCATCTGCAGGTGGGACATCTGCTATAGTTGACACTGTTTTTATATGAGCATGCTCTTGAACATTTGACTCCCTGTTTCCTTCCAAGCCACAAGAGTTGCCCCAGATTCTTCACTTGTTCATACTTCTGCAAAGGTACATATGCATGATCCCTGGATAGTGAGCATGCAGATAGAAGGTTCATGTGCAACAGGTTGCCACAGCCTGAGGCCACTGGGTATCTAATGATCTGTATGCAAGCGATGGTGTGGACCCTTGGTTGGTGCCTGGATAGTCCAGAACTCCAGATGTATGCGTGCATGATTCCTGGATTGTACATGTGCAAAGGGTTCATGAACGCAAGGTCACTGTATCACCATACCATTGAGTATTGTGGCAAGCCATATACATGTGATTGTGCAGACCTCTGAGCTGTACGTGGGTCAACCAAAACTCCCATTGTGCGCAGGCACACTAGTGAGCATGACTGTTTGTCCACAGCCATTGCTAGTTCAATTTTTGCTGATCATACAGAAGTCTGTAGTAATTTAGACCACCAGTTGAGTAGTCAGGAGTAAAATTCTGCTCGTGATTCAGCAACTGGTGATCGTTCATACCAACAGTCCCAAGAGCACTCACCAGGTCAGACTGGGTGTCGGGTCTCCTTGTTTGGGAGGATCCATATCATGCTTATTAATATTGTAATCATTATAAAAAAATGAATTGCAGTGAATTCTTTTATATCAGTTTTTTGCTTCTTTTCTCGTTATGTTTGCTTTGATATTAAATTTTATGCCTACAATATTCGCACTTTTTACGTTGAAAAGATGTTTAAAGATTATACTCATAGTGTTACTTCTGATGTATATACAAATTTCTATTATTCTCTAGCTTAGCCCTGGTGAAGGAAACTGAATTGCTGTAACATACGTGAAACAAATAAATTTTCGACTTGGCATGTTGGGGTTTCTAATTGCCATCTTATATATATATATATATATATATATATATATATATATATATATATATATATATATATATATATATATATATATATATATATATATATATATATACATATATATATATATACATA
>NC_089761.1:48179272-48181772 GCF_040412425.1 Macrobrachium rosenbergii | reverse complement strand
CGTGCTGGCATAAAGCCAGCTCAATCAATAACAACAAACATCTGAATAAGTTAGTAAGTTTATAGGCGCTGACTCTTACTCACGCCTTCGCTACAATACAGTGGCGTTTTGACTCTCTGAACAAAGAAATATAGATGTTGATAGATTTTCAGACAAATTCTCGGTACATAAGTGCTTTTATATTTTCTGAAACACCCGATGCATATTTTAACATTCTTAATAATCTGTGATAAATGATTTGGTTTTCATAACAATGTGAGAGTCACTTTACTTATGTGAAAATCATTTTGCAATACACAGTTCTGGACAATGTGCAATACGTTTTGATCTTCTGAACAATTTGCGACACAAGTTTAGGTTTCTTGAACAAATGAGAAACCTAAATTACGCTATTTAAATTACTGGCTTCAAACTATTTGCATATGATAGTTATAACACTGATAAAGTTATTATTATTTCATATCATGGCCGTCTGCAAGTTTGTAATCTAGGTACATTGGAGACAATGTTGTATGAACGAAATAGCTACAGTGGTAACAATTAAGTAACAACAACAACTGTAACTACTACTTCTACTACTACTACTACTACTACTACTACTACTACTACTACTGACAATAATAATATTTTGAAATAGTGCTTAATTTAATATAAAAAATAAACTTTTTTGTAACAATATCTCATTTGTTAAAAATCATAGATAATATACAATTTCCCTACCAAAGGGTGGAATTTAGTGACCTTGTGGCTTTGGGTGGACTCTAGTAACCTTGTGTCGTAAAGTATATCATGGACAGGAAATCTGTGAGACTTTTAGGGGCGGTATTACCATATTCTGTGACAGCCTTGTGATAACCCACTTTGATACTAAGAAAATATGTTTTTTTTTTTTTTTTTTTTTTTTTTTGTACGACAAGGTTGGTTACAATGTCTTCGTTTGAATACTTTTTTTCTTAATGTGATGAAATTATGTTAGTAGGAGTATACATTGTTAGTCCTCTCTCTCTCTCTCTCTCTCTCTCTCTCTCTCTCTCTCTCTCTCTCTCTCTCTCTCTCTCTCTCAGCTTATACTACTTTAAAGTCTCTCTCTCTCTCTCTCTCTCTCTCTCTCTCTAAACTCTCTCTCAACTTATACTGCTCTCTTCTCTCTTTCTTATCTCTCTCTCTCTCTCAACTTATACTCTCTCTCTCTCTCTCTCTCTCTCTCTCTCTCTCTCTCTCTCTCTCTCTTCTGCAACTTATGCTGCTTTAAAGTGCCACTGACCGTTGCCTGTGTTTTTCTGATTTGAATTTCGATTAATGTATGAATATATTCACGAGATCGAGTTACATCTCAGCTGTTATTCTTTATTTGCCGTTTTCCTTTACCTTTTAATAGTTTCTTCTTCTTCTTCTTCTTCTTCTTCTTCTTCTTCTTCTTATTATTATTATTATTATTATTATTATTATTATTATTATTATTATTATTATTATTATTATTATTATTATTATTGGCACGTAATTGAGTTTTGAGTCATGTTTACTTTGATTAATAAAAAGTTATTCAAGTAAAAACAATTTCTGAAATGTAAACGCCGATAAGACGACAATCAAATATCCTTATCCAGCCTAAAAAAAAAAAAAAAAAAAGAGTGGCAGGGAGTGGTGGAAAATGCGTTTACACTTCAGGAAGGTGCATACCCGCCTCTTGAAATATCTAAGGTTATGGTAATCGGGGAGACTTGTTTTGAAAGTGGATACCCCCGAAGACTGCTGGTTCCCACAAAGAAAATACAGCTTTACTTGTTTTTAAGTTTTCTTTTAATTATCACCATTAGCGGTTTTTTTTTTTATTTCTTAGGTTTTTTTTATTTCTTCCTAATGAACACCATATTCTTTGGAAGCTTGAATTTTTAGGTCAGCGGACCCCTTTGGGCTTGTTCCATATGAATGGGATTCATCCGAATAAAAATAATTATTATTATTATTATTATTATTATTATTATTATTATTATTATTATTATTTTCGATTATATGTGAAGCTCAAGCGAAAACGTCCATGGTGCTAATTATTATAATAATAACAATTTTAAAAGATATAATGATCTTCTAAGGTTACATTAACTCCGTGCAAAATCAGTCCTCTTGCTATTGCTCTGTTCGGTGTCCTTGTCTTTCTACCTTCATAGCTTTGGAACTCATTTCCCAATTCCGTTATCCCTGATTCCCAGAAACTCTCACCTTTCAAGAGGCGGGTTCGTCCGTAATTTCTGTCGGCAACAAAAAAGAATTTAACATTGATTCTGAGCGTGAGCCTTTCATCAGTAGAGAACAAAGACTGGCCGTGACGGGGGAGTCATAAGAACGAAATGACATACCGCGAGAAGAAGTCCTTTGTAGCATAATGTGAAAGAAACATAAAGAATTTTATTGAAGGTATCGACTGATTTCTCATTCACGCAGAGACATTTTTGACACCCCTCAGAAGGAGTAACTTTCATTTTTATATATTTATTTTTTT
>NC_089761.1:48169272-48176772 GCF_040412425.1 Macrobrachium rosenbergii | reverse complement strand
TTTCATCAAAGCGAGCTGATACCTGATGATTGCATCTGTTTTGGCCAGGGGTCGGCCTATCAATTTGGCTGTCCAGATAGCCGAATAATAAGAACGTGTTTCTTCTATAACAAACCCACCCCATTGGGTGTAAGTTATTCTTAAATATTTCTTTGGGTATAGTTGATTCAATGTTAAGATGGTATTTTTGGTTTGATATCTGTGAGTATAAAAAAGTCACTTATATATATAAGTGACAAGACTAATATATGTATATATCACATATTACCATAGGTGAAATATAAGAGACGGGGTCTCGTATTTTTCACCTGTGTGATAAATGGATGATAAATGATTATAATCATATACAAAAGTGATTATAATCATATATAAATGTATATGTATATATATATATATATATATATATATATATATATATATATATATATATATATAGTATATACTGTACATACATAAATATAATTATATTATATATATAGGTATATATATATATATATATATATATATATATATATATATATATATATATATATATATACATATATATATATACACACTCTCAGAGAGGAATAGAGACGTATTGAGATCGAGTAAGAATTCCCCCTCAGTGAATTAACCCTTTCAAGTTGCGTTCCGCATAAAAATTTGTATTTCCTTATCAACAGTACCAGATACCCATTTCAACAAATTTGCATTAATGAGAAGTCTAATTTCCGTTTCATTCTTGATTTTCCTCAGACTTTTATTATTCACCAAATTCTATTTCCACCTTAAAAGATTAATTTCCCTGTCTCGTATTTATTTCGTTTCCTACGCATCTTTTGCGTCTATTTCACCTCTGCGTTATTCTCTTACGCCTCATTCCTTGCGCAAGTCGCCCGAGACATCCCGAGAGGTCATCATCATCTCTTCATCTCCTACTTCTAGTGGGTTTTATTCTCTGGTATCTGGAAGTTTTTCTTGTCCGGTATTGTTTGTATTTCATTCGAAGGCCTTCGCCCTTCTGCTGTAATCGTTTCCTTTGTTCGAGGCATTACAGGAAAGGAGAGAGAGAGAGAGAGAGAGATGGACTTTAGGAGAGGGCTGTAGTATATGTGTTATTTTAACGCACATATTACAATAAAACGTAAAAAATTAATCACTGTTATTTTAACAGTGATTCATTGTTTACGTTTTTCAAGTTTGTTTTTGTACTCCAAATCGGCTTTCGAAATCCAACAGCACAGTGACTAAAACCTGATTGAGAGAGAGAGAGAGAGAGAGAGAGAGAAACGCAATCAAGCAAGCACAAGCAACAACAAGAGTATCATCTTCCCAGCGTAAAAACTGGCCCCCATCGATGACCCAGTGAGCTTCCACCCCCTCGCGATTGCATCGCGGCTGGGAGGAATCCTCCTTCGCCTTCTCACTCTTCTTCTTCCTCTTCTTCTTTCCCTTCTTCGGATGGGTAAAGTTCGTGACCCTGGAAAGTAAAAGGGGAAAGGAAGCAACGGGACTCGTCAGGGAGGGATTACAAAGGCCTTCCCTCCTCTCCTCCCCCTCCTCCCTCCTGAAAGAGGGTGAGAGGGAGAGAAACGAAAAGAGCTTCAGTAGAGCAGGGAGGAGAAAAATACTGGGTGGAGGGGCAGTCGGGTCCCTGGTCCCCCTTTTGGGGGAGGGACTACGGGGTTGGGGAAGGTACCAGGTGGTAGTCGACGCTGAGTGTGCTCTTCCATGGGAGATGACGGTGAATGGTATGCGGCGAAGATGTTGGTGCCGTGGTGTAGGCCAAAAGGTTACTTGACTCAAGGCTGTGGTGGATTCGGTGGGAGGAGGAAGAGATTAGTAATACGCATAAAAAAAATGTAGTTCGACTTGATTTCTCGGGATCCGAAAGAATATCGAAGAAGGTCAGTGCATTGCGTGATGGGAGAAGAATTCACGGCTGGAAGAGCGCCAACGGTTTTAATCGAGCCTTTGAAAAAGTGGCTATCAGTTTTTTTCTCTTAGACCCAGCATCTTGTTGGTAATTATTGGCGTGATGACTGTTATTCTGGCAGACTTTTTTCATTTCCTTAGGGAAAGGTTAGTCATTATGACGCCGAGACCCTTCGAAGGACATTGCTATTTCTGGTTTATCCACCATCGCTTCTAGATACCGCAAAACATTTGTTGTAGCGGTTCAAGAACAACTCACCGAGGATGATCAGATGGGCCGATACAACCTTTAGGGGTGTAACGTTTTGGTTGTTTCTTTTTTTTATTGCTACGTCAACCTTGCTGGCAAGTCAAGAAAAACCAGTAACTGTATTCGATTTTTATCTACTGGATTGGTAATTTTCAAGGAACAAAAAACTTCAAATTTACTAGAGGAGTTAATATTCCTTACAAATCTGGAATATTAACTTTTGTTTAAATTTGATCAGTTGAAAGCTGATGTCCATATTCCATATTTTGTGGACTGGTTTGCTATCGCCGCCCAAAGAACCTATTAGTTTTAGATTGGATTACCAAATCATAATCTCCGTTATTTGTTCTGCCAAACACCTGTAAAATTGTTTTTAAAAGGAACTTCCTATTCATTAGGGAAGCGTAAATCCCTAGAGCCCCAAGCCTACTGTCCCCCGTAGGGGGGTAGTGCCGTCAGTGCACCTCATACGGTGCACTGTAGGCATACTTAAGGTTCTTTGCAGCGTGCCTTCGGCCCCTAGCTGCAACCCCTTTCGTTCCTTTTACTGTACCTCCTTTCTTATTCACTTTCTTCCATCTTACTTTCCACCCTCTCCTAACAATTGATTCATAGTGCAACTGGGAGGTTTTCCTCCTGTTACACCTTTCCAACCTTTTACTGTTAATTTCCGTTTCAGCGCTAAATGACCTCATAGGTCTCAGTGCTTGGCCTTTGGCCTAAATTCTATATTCTATTCTCTATTCTATTCAAACCTACTGTCTTACTGCTTATCCATTCGTGGAAAAGAAATATCATCCGGCAGACACCTCTGTTTAATGGTCTGACACCATTATACCTCAACAGAAGAAAATCTGATATGAAAATTAACCTGTCAGGGCTCGAATCCCATTGGCACTGCCTATAAAGCTCCCGTCGCTTTCCCAGCAAACTGGAAACAAGATCATGACTTATTAATTAAAACAATAAATTGGGAAATACAATGCATATGAGCTTTAGGTTCATGGCAAGGCTTACCAGACCCAGGAAACCCCGTAGGGTGTTAGTACCGTCAGTGCACCTCACGTGGTGCACTGTGGGCATTGCTAAAGGTTCTTTGCAGCGTCCTTTCGGCCGCTAGCTGTAACCCCTTCCGTTCATTTTACTGTACATCCATTCTTATTATCTTACTTTAATTTTGCTTTCCACCCTCTCCTAACAATTGTTTCATAGTGCAACTGTGAGGTTTTCCTCCTGTTACGCCTTTCAGACCTTTCTACTCTCAATATCCTTTCCAGCGCTGAATGACCTCATAGGTCCCAGTGCTTGGCCATTGGCCTAAACTATATTCCATTCCAGATCCAGAAAAAAATATGCAACAATACCAACAACGCCTGCACCATTTGCCACGACAGATTTACGAGTAAATGGTTACCATTCTCCTTTCAGCATAACTTATAGCTTGGACTAATATATATATATATATATATATATATATATATATATATATATATATATATATATATATATATATATATATATATATATATATATATATATATATATATATATATATATATATATATATATATTTTTATATATATAAATATATATATGTATATACAGTATATATATATATTTTTTTTCTTCAAAATATGGACTATATCCCGAGAGAGAGTCCGTGCTGGAAGAAGTCCGCGTTTGACCAAAAGCAACATCAGGACCATTAAATTTTATGGGAGTTATTTACTTATTTATTTATTCCCCGTAGGGGGTTAGTGCCATCAGTGCACCTTACGTGATGCACTGTAGGCATTACTTAAGGGTCTTCCCAGCGTCCCTTCGGCCCTTAGCTCCAACCTCTTTCATTCCTTTTAGTGTACCTCCGTTCATAATCTCTTTCTTCCATCTGACTCTCCACCCTCTCTAACAATTGTTTCATAGTGCAGCTGCGAGGTTTTCCTCCTGTTACACCTTTCAAACCTTCTTAATGTCAATTTCTCTTTCAGCGCTGAATGACCTCATAGGTCCCAGTGCTTGGCCTATGGTCTAGATTCTATGTTCTGTTCTGTTCTTGTTTATTTATTTATTTTTTTTGTGTGTGGCCGTTATGAAATTTTTGATATCTCGTCGATGTTAGCAGTCAGACCCAAATCATTAATTTTTTTCCAAAAAGAGTTCTAACAAAATTATTTGTTTCCCCTCACCCATTCAGTTATAATTATAAAAGCATGTTGGGTGTAGGGCCTCGACCTCTCCCAGTATTTGCATGCCAGTCTTGTCTCGCAGGTGAGGCAAGACGGCCAAACCAACACCTTTGACAAGATCACGCCTGAAACAATAGACTGAGCGAAGCTACAGCCGCATGCTCTACGAACAATGGATTAATTGGGTATTTGGTAATTGGAGAGATGAGGGGCAAATGGAAAACTCGAAGAAAAGTTATTCAGACCCCTATTAGGGTAATTGCTATGTCAGCACTAACGGATGGGTAATTGGCCGGGTAATTAAGCCTAATGAGCATAATCGGATCCACGTAAATTGGGAGTGATTTTTGTATACGCCTGGTGACGTAAAACTCTTCCGTCCCATCCATCGAGTAACTTGATGTACTTTAGGAAGTAAAAATGGGTTATGGAGATGATTGGCCTTTTAGGGAATGGCGGGGCGGCCGACCCAGGACCAGATTAATCGATGATAATACGGTAATGATGATAATGACGAATGAAAGTGCGTGTAATTACGTGCGCAAGAAACATTTCCTGTGCGGAAGACGTCTTATCTGCAGGGAAAGTTCAGACTTGTTTTTTTCTTCTTCTTTTTTTATGCTATGCATTTAGAAGAAATTAGATAAATTAAGGAGAATAAGTTAAGTAAGGAAACTATGAAAAAGAAGATGAGGTGTGAAGCAACTCCAAAAGTCTATCACAAAGGCGACCTCTTCTCTTTTCGTCCTTCTCTCTTATTTTTTTTTTCTCTCCATCTCATGGGTGTTTGGTGGGAATCTGCTTCTACAGCCCATCCTCCTCTCTCTCTCTCTCTCTCTCTCTCTCTCTCTCTCTCTCTCTCTCTCTCTCTCTCTCTCTCTCTCAGCCTCGTCGTCGTGATGAGCCCCACTGCCATATTCCCCGAACAAGTCACGAAGGAAGATTCATTTCCCAAACCTCTTGTCGTTTGTACTTTTTCTTTATTTTTCTCTCCTTCGTTTTCTCTCCTCTCCTCATCTATTTATTGCATTTTTTGTTGTCCCTGTCGCTGTTTGATTCCCTTTGTTGCACGGCTGTAATTAATGCTGTTAAGGGGGTTAATGGGAATAATGATAAGGTCTGGTGGTGGAATGCCCTGGTCCATGGCTGCCCCGATGAACGTGATGTGAAATATTGGTGATAAAGAAGAAGCTGAGAATAGCGTGGGATACTGAGAGGGAACACAAAGAGGGTAATAGTAGTAATAGTAGTGAGGGTGATGGATGTTTCGATAGTAGGTCTCTCATAACTGTAGGAGTAGCTGGAATGGTTGTGGTGTTGATATTTCTCAACAGGTTAGGTTCTCTCTCTCTCTCTCTCTCTCTCTCTCTCTCTCTCTCTCTCTCTCTCTCTACAGTAGTAGTACTGGTAGCAGCAACAGCATCAATAGTAGTAACATGGATACAGCAGAAACCCCTCATAAAAGTAGTACTATTGGTAGGATGATTAAATTTCAAGGGTACATATTCTATTGCTTCATCTGTCATACATTCTCTCTCTCTCTCTCTCTCTCTCTCTCTCTCTCTCTCTCTCTCTCTCTCTCCAGCAGCCGCAATAGTAGTGACATGGGTATTGAAACAGCAGCACCTATCTCTGTCTCTCTTTACGCAGTAGCAGTATAAGTAGTAGCCACGAAGCTTGTAAAAATAGAAATATTTTCTCTCTTCCTCCCTAAATAAAAATAACATCGGTTGGACGAGGATGTTTCAAAGGTAATATTCTCTCTCTCTCTCTCTCTCTCTCTCTCTCTCTCTCTCTCTCTCTCTCTCTCTCTCTCTCTCTCTCAGTTTGAATGAGGCCATACCCACCTCTCATCCAATTCCTCGAAAACCTAATTTTCCTCACAACAGATTTAACACTGATTGTTAGCTAAGACAGAATAAGTTACACCTGTGACGTGACCCAGTCATTCCTCCTCCCTCCCTTCCTTCCTACCAGTCCTATTGAGTTAACACACTTACGCTCTCGCTCGCCCACGCACGCACGCAGATACGCACAAAAACTTCCCCGAGTAGTTTATTGCCAAACCGTTGGAAACCGGGTTTTGGGGTCTTGCACAGTATGCAACGAGCCTGTTCGGCTTCTAGCCTATTTGTAAACTCGTGCATTCATGACACTCTCGGTGGTAATTTTCATTCATGACGGGCCAGGTAGCAATTTTCTTTCAGTTAGGTGCAGAATTCATGCGTGCGTAATCGTCAAGGAGTATATATTTTCAATCTTGAAATTGTTGTTCATTGGTGGGGTTGATTTTGTAAACCGGAGCCTCACTGATATTCGTTCCTTTTTTCCATGAAGACGGTTTCTGAAGTAGTCGTAAACTGTTAGTCTTTCAGTTGAAAATGTTGAGGTCGTTTATCGCAGCTTTTTCTTTGAACTGTTCTGAAGACCTTTCATGGACTTGAAATAATTTGAACTGAGGACAGGTTTATTTCTCAGCTTTTTTCGACAGTTTTATATTCCAGTGATAATGGCATTTAACAGCTCTCGCAAACCAATCTTGAATGAGTTGAGTTGAGTTGAATATAGAATTTAGGCCAAAGGCCAAGCACTGGGACCTATGAGGTCATTCAGCGCTGAAACGGAAATTGACAGTAAAAGGTTTGAAAGGTGTAACAGGAGGAAAACCTCGCAGTTGTACTGAGTCAATTGTTAGGAGAGGGTGGAATGTAAAATGAAGAAAGAAAATGTGAAAGGAGGTACAGTAAAAGGAACGAAAGGGGTTGCAGCAAAGAACCTTAAGTAATGCCTACAGTGCACCGCATGAAGTGCGCTTACGGCACTACCCCTCTGCGGGTTAAGCTAATTGAAACTATCCATGAACGAAGTAGATGCAAAGTTACTAATGATAGTCTTGTCATGTGAACTTGCAGTCAGTAGTGACGTACCACAGGGCAATGCTAGGTCACCTCTTCTGTATGCCATTCTCAAGGATTTCGTTATGAAAAAGTGGTTAGAGATGGAAAAAGGGACAAAGATTTGAGTAACGATAGATGCTTGACAGACTTTGAATACACATATAATGATGTTTAAATCAGTTAAACACATTTGGGAAAGCTTTGTTGATACAATGCTTCATGCGTACAGAGTTGGGACTCACAATAAAGC
>NC_089761.1:48146772-48164272 GCF_040412425.1 Macrobrachium rosenbergii | reverse complement strand
CAAACATACCAAATTGCAGCCCTCTAGCCTCAGTAGTTTTTTTCTTTCATTTAAGGTTAAAGTTAGCCATAATCGTGCTTCTGGCAACGATATAGGACAGGCCACCACCGGGCTACGGTTCAAGTTTCATGGACTGCGACTCATACAGCATTATATCGAAACCACCGAAACATACTGTAGATCTTGATTATACGTTGTTAAAAAAACTCGATGGCGCCGAAGAAACTTCCGCGCGTATATTACTTTTTTTTATTATTCCTTTTTTTTTATTGGAGTATTATCTCTCGTTATGGTATAATGGGGGATTTCAGGAACGAGGGCGTATGAGTAGAGTAGGTGTCAAGGAAAACTCAGTGAGGGAAAGCTGGTTTAACTGGCTTGGCTGAAGACGTTTGTTCTGCAATACGTTTTCATTACGGAGATTCCACGCAAGATTCACCTTGCGCAACATACGCATACGCGCACGCACACACTCGCACATACCGTGCGCTGCGTACATACACACACACACACACACATTATATATATATATATATATATATATATATATATATATATATATATATATATATATATATATATATATATATATGTATATATACATAACACTTATGCAGTTGTTCTGAGCATTAATACAGTTACTAACAGACCTCATTAAAACTTGATAGTATCTTAATGAGATATTTATTCAGGAAAAAATATCTCCACTAGATATCATCCAGTTTTGATGAGGTCCTGTTGGTAATATATATATATATATATATATATATATATATATATATATATATATATATAGAGAGAGAGAGAGAGAGAGAGAGAGAGAGAGAGAGAGAGAGAGAGAGAGAGAGAGAGAGAGAACTAGACCGGCTGTCCCTGAATGTAATAGCATGTCAGATTCAATCTCTTAAACCTCGGATAAAAAGGTTTGTAGCATCCCACCTGTCAGAAATGTTTGTTACGGTGTAATTTACTGACATCCAGGAATGGCTCATTTCACTGTTACGCGATTGCTTATCTCTGGATAATAAATTCCCAATTTTCACCCAAAGCCTTTTTTCTCTCGTCACTGAAGTATAATTAAACGATTGTTTTTATCGACCGAGGTGACAAGGTCTCCGTTTCATGCTTTTCTCTTCTTCTTGTGGCCACTTTATAGGAATAAAATTAAACAAGTAAAAATGCGCCGAAGTGTCTTCGGCGCAATGAAGTTTTTTGTACGGCGTATAATCAAGGCCACCGAAAATAGATCTATCTTTTTTCGGTGGTCTCGATATAATGCTGTATGAGCCGCGGCCCATGAAACTTTAACCATGGCTAAGTGGTGGCCTGTCCTATATCGTTGCCAGACGCACGATTATTGCTAACTTTTACCTTAAATAAAATAAAAACTACTGAGCCTAGAGGGCTGCAATTTGGTACGTTTGATGATTGTAGAGTGAAGATCAACATACCAATTTGCAGCCCCTCAAGCCTTAGTAGTTTTTAAGATTTGAGGGCGGACAGAAAAAGTGCGGACGGACAGACAAAGCCGGTACAATAGTGTTCTTTTGCAGTAAACTAAAAAAAAAAAAAAAAAGAGGAAAAAAGAAAGAACTGAAGAAAAGGCAAAGTCGTCAATGTTGAATCTGAAATTTCACGCGGGTATATTTAAGGAAAGGCCGGGAATCAGCGATGTGTAACAGTAACGAAGGTCATGTCAACATTGCGTTCTTCTTCTGAGAATTTCTGATCTTGAATTCTGGGCTCCTTTGTCATTCCCCCTTGAAAACAGCTCTCTCTCATCTGGTAACTAGGTTGATTTAGTGTCTCTAATAATATTTTGCTGTTCGATTGTCTGTAATTTTAAATTGCTCCATTGTGTTTATGTTTGTTTTGATACCTGATGTGGATGTTTATTTGCAATGTCAGCAATAAACGCGTCGGTTGAATGAACTTGATGAGTCATCGTCTGGGGTCTTCGTTTTATTTTCATTCTTGTATGTTCGCTGTTTTATTTCTTGTTACTTTTTCCTCCTTGTCGTCTAAACTTTTTATTTTTTGACACAGTTGGCTTGTTTATAACATTCGGAAAGGTACCACGGCGTTAACTGTAAGCTAAATATTTAGATTTTTTTTTTTTTTTTTTTTTTGCAAATCTTCGTCTGTTATCTTTTTCTTGTCTGTTATGCTGATCTTTTTATACAGAAAAAATCAGAAAAATTAATTTTGTGCACTGTTAGATGTTAAATATGCCTAGGAGTATTTATTTATATACTGTACACACACAAATATATATATATGTATATAAATAATATATATATATATATATTGCATATATATTTATACATATGTATATATATGTGTGTGCGTGTGCATATGTGGATGTAATATCTTACATGCCCTCGCAATGAGATGAGGTCTTGTCTAAAACTTCACGGAACGAACACGAGGTCTTGGAGCTGATCCCGAGGAGGGGCCCCTGTGGGAATCCTCTGGAGAGAATAATGATGACACGCATTTTATGGCCAACATAAAAGATAATGAGGATGTTGGCAGCGTCGCGAGACACCTGGAAAGTAATGAAGGCAGCAAATGAGAATGCCTTTTATTGCCAGGTGCTAATTAGGGGTGGGTGATTATTGAGGAACCCCGGGAGATACAACAGCAATCAATCAAAGGAGATTTCGCTCCGAGTCACGGGGAGCAAGTTCTCGAAGATGTTTCGATTTTACCGTCGGCTTCAAGATGGGGAAAATGGGCCATTTAAAATTCGTGGTTGAAACAGACAGTTTTTTTTTATGGGTGGGAAAACACTGTGTTCATTTTGTTAAGGAAAACGAAATTAGAGGGTGCGAAAGTGCAGGATTTTTGGTGAGTATATGCTGAATTTATCGCTTTGAAGTGTAGAATTTAAGAGAGGGAAAATGCTGAATAATGAAACTGGAAACTTTCGTTCCTTTTACTGTACCTCCTTTCATATTCTCTTTCTTCCATCTTACTCTTCACCCCGCTCCTAACAGTTATTCACAGTGCAACTGCGAGGTTTTCCTCCTGTTAAACCTTTCAAACTTTTTACTGTCAATTTCCGTGTCAGCGCTGAATGACCTCATAGGTCCCAGTGCTTGGCCTTTGGCCTAAATTCTATATTCAGTTCAATTCAATTCAGTTCATAGCTGCATCCAGTTCTTATCCTTTTACTTTACCTCCATTCCTGTTTCGAATCGTGCTGTCCAGCCAACCACTCCAAATCCCTCTTCTCACTGTCTAAAGCACTGAATGGCCGAAAGTGCTTCAGTGCTTGGTCTGGCATCCTGAATTTCATAAATCAATGATTCAGTCAATTTGAAGTCTGAGGAAATATGGTAAGGGTGGGAAATTGCTGAATTTAAGGTTAGAAAAAATACGGACCTTATGAGCCTGGAAATATGGAATTCATGACTACGAAAAATTAGAACGGCAGGAAAACCCAGGAATCTTGATTTCTTGGTCAGTGTCAGTTTTTCTTTACTTTTTTTTATGGCAGTGGCTTTGATTTAAATATCCAGTAAGTATGCTGAAGTGATTACTATACTGACTGGTCAAACCTGTCGGCAGGCTGGAACAAATTTTCGAAGCACCCATTTCTTTGTTAAGGTTTTTACGTTCTTGTACGCGGTGACGGCTTGTAACTTGCGTTCAGTTTAAACGGTGGCAGGCTCCGAGGATGGGGGAGATGGGGTTAGTGCCATTAGTGCACCTCATGCGGCGCACTGTAGGCATTACTTAAGGGTCTGTGCAGCGTCCGTTCGTCCCCTGGTTGCAACCTCTTTCATTACTTTTACTGTACCTCCGTTCATATTCTCTTTCTTCCATCTTACTTTCTACTCTTTTAACAATTGATTCATAATGCAACTGCGAGGTTTTCCTCCTGTTACACCTTTTACCACCTTTTTACTGTCAATTTCCGTTTCAGTGCTGAATGACCTCATAGGTCCCAGCGCTTGGCCTTAGACCTAAATTCTATATCCTTCTAAAAAGTGACAGGGAAGATAGATAATTAAAGAACCGTTCGAAAGTACAAAGACTTTAACTTCCTACCTGTTTTTTCATGACTCATCAGGCTTATTAAACTGTTATTGTACTTCACTTGATAGCACCGGCTTCAAGTTAACTGGTCTCTAGACCCTAAGTTCATAAACTTGATTGATTTTCTTCATCTTGATAATTACTATTATGATTTTTAATGGTCTCCAATGCAATCCGTTGAAAGCGGGACTTTATCCACAAATATGACCCAGTTTAGTTAATTAAGGTGATAATTGTAGGGAATATTGCAGAAAGGGGAATCATCTGCATTTTTAGTTAAATATGCATTAGAATAATAATTAAAGCATTTTTTCACATGCAACTGCATTAACACAAAGGATTCTTTTAGGGTATTTATGCATAAAACAGGATGGTCTGCCCTCCTCTTTCATGATTTTTTTAAAATCAGTTTTTATATGTCTAAGAGAGTTAGATTTTTTTAATTATAATTTTACAAGATGTTGCGCCAAAAATTGCGGCTGAATTGATCTTAAAACTATTACACAACATTTAGAAGGCTTTGCTTTTCATCTCTTTAAAACAGAAACAAAATTAAACAAAGAATATGCACTCTCGATGCCTTATGATCGTATTTTATTATTTTTAAGATTCATCCCCGTAAATATATGTCCGTTTGAATTCTCTCTCTCTCTCTCTCTCTCTCTCTCTCTCTCTCTCTCTCTCTCTCTCTCATAATCTTTGTCTGCGAATTGTTAACGAAATTTTTCCTGACTAGATATTTCTGTATACAGACATAGAACGTTATGTCGCCTGGTAAGCAACTAAAAATCTTGTCGTCGATTCGCCTAAGAGAGAATTATAATATTGCTCATATATGTGGATAACACCTTTCCATTCTACTGGACTTCCCTCGACTCTGAATGAAAATTTTCTTGTCCATCATATTTTTTTTTTTCGTAGAGTAATGGCAAGGAAGAATAAGGAAAATAAAACGAAAAAAAAAGAGCCTGTTTGAATAAGAGAGTAGCCAATGCCAACAGGTAGCCAAAAACGACTAGACCTTTTATAGAGATAAAAGGAACCAAATAAAAGAAAACGACGCAAAGAAAAAAAAATGACACCTAAGCAAAGAAATGACGTGCATACAAATGAAATGACCTCTATAATGGGATACGCTCTTACTACAGGACCGAAGCAGATAGCCTTCCTCCCTTTTTTTTTAACTTGTTCTTCTTCTTCCTAAATGGACATCGGGTTGCGAAACTCGATGCTCGACATGGCCTCTGAGAGAAGTGGAGCGATGTGGATCTTAATGTAAATGAATTCGTTTTTCCATTTAGGTCCTCCCAGTCCCCTCCCGCTCCCCCAGCAACCCCGCCCCCCACTTTTTTTTGGTAGCACTTCCGGAATCTACTTCCAGAGTATCTTTTGTTTGTATGTGCTGTCGTTTAGTGGTGGATTTGCTAACGTTGAGTATTTTTGTCATCTAAGAGTGGTACTTGAACAATGAAAGGTATTGGTAATTTCCATTGGACTTATTCATTGGTTTCTCAGTTAGTCTTTATGAATGAGATTGCTAGTCCCACGCCCCCGCCCCCCCCTTTTTTTAACCCACCGGATGCTGGTAGCCATTTGCAGTGGGGTGGACTAATGGGCGGTGAGCCAGAAGTGAACCATGAACCTACCAGCTGAGAGGGCGATGGAGTCGACACCATATATATATATATATATATATATATATATATATATATATATATATATATATATATATATATATATATATATATATATATATATATATATTGTTGTTGTCGTATTGGTCTTCTGGTCATGACACTCGCTTCCCTACCGTGAGGGCCAGGGTTTTATCCCCCTGCGAGGCTGGGTTGTTTAGGCACCGCTGTTTTATCTCATTGCTCCTTGTGCTCTAAGCAATGATTTATGTACCTGTTAATTAGTCGACTGCGGTGGGGAGGACTAGAGTGGAGAAGGTCTTGGGCTTAGCAACAGCATCCCTAAATAAATTTGTGAACATGAAGGAATTATTCGGTTCAATTTTAAACTAACTAGATTTTGCTTAGTTTTCAGTAGACGGACAAACTCATCACGAAAAATTACGAATGCCTTTACTGTCGTTTACTACGGAAATAATTTTTCCACGGAAAGGGAAGTAAGTAGAAAATTGATAAGGATTTTATATGTTAAACCTTATGCTTCGAACTTGACCTTGAAAAATTCTAAAAAATGAAAGAGGAAAGGAGAAACCTGATGAGGAAATTGAACTTATTTCCGATACTTCCCACATGACTAATCTACTTAAATGGAAATAAGGTCATCAGGTCGTGAGAGTGTAAAAACGTTAGCATAAAAAATATGTAAGAATATGTATGTATGTATGTATTCATGGTTAAGTGAATTATAGGAATACAACCTTAAAAGTATTCATGTTTGTATGAATAATACATGAATTACAACTTGTTTACTTTTCGAACTATGAATCATGCGAACTGCATTGAAGCATAAACGCATATCTATGCATACTCATTTGATTGTAGACATATACATGAAGGACTATGTAATCTGCTCATTTATAGGTCCGTACATGCGTGCACACTTGCATTATACACATAAACGCCTTCCGTACTTATGCAATTATCTTTCCCAATCTTTTGTGATTCATTCATTGAAACATTCTTCCTCTTCTTCAGCTTCGCCGTGAAGTGAAAACACGATTAAGAAGGTCAGCATTAAAAGTCCAGTATTTAAGTACTGTCAGAACAACTCTTTCGTTTTTGTAATGAGGTTTGGAAATCATCCGGAAAAGAGTTGCTGTTGGAGTTCAGGGGCTCATCGCCTGGAAAAAAAAAAGGAAGAAGAAAAAACCGCTGCATCTTTTTGGCGCGCTCTCTCTCTCTCTATAAGGAGATCCAGTTTGCGCGGGAACATCTTCTGCCAAGGACTCTGAAGATGATTTCGTTTTTTGGCCGTTCTCTCTCTCTCTCTCTCTCTCTCTCTCTCTCTCTCTCTCTCTCTCTCTCAGTATATATATATATATATATATATATATATATATATATATATATATATATATATATATATATATATATATATTGTGATTTAAAGGGCGAATAGTGTGCGTTGTAGTTAGTAAACTTTCGTAGGTTGAGGCGAGATGAATAAAGGCATGAGATAAGGATTTCATCCCAAACTTTCTGGGGTCACTCCTTGTGAAGGAAAAGGAGGTTATTAGTCTACACTATATATATATATATATATATATATATATATATATATATATATATATATATATATATATATATATATATATATATATATATATATATATATTAATATTAATATACATATGTATATTAATATATATACACATATATGTATATATATATGTGTGCGTATATAAATGTATGTGTATTTTCATCACTTTACCTTGACATTTTTTGTTCATAAACATTAAGCTACGAATAACGTTTAATATCCAGTGTGTACGTTTTAACTCAATATATTTGCCACATATTATTTTAGCCACGTATGGTTTCTCACTGCGATGAATTTGGCCGTATTCCCGTTTACAACTGTATTTCAGACTGCAGTGAGTGGAATCGTATTTCAGATTGAATTCGTAGTCGTAGTGGTGATTTGAATATTATGTCAGATTGGAATTGTATTTTCAGATTAAAACCAGGACAGAAATCGTACCAGGAATAGGAATAATAAATCCTCTGTCAAATTAGAATTTGGTTTCACGCCGGAATCGTGTCATGTTTGAATTTCACTCCCGATTGGAATTGCATTAGTAGAATTGAAATCGTCTTTCAGTCTACAAAAATTTTATTTATGATTAAGAAAAAGTATTTCACAATGTAAATATATATGGAATTGAAATCGCATGTTAGAACATTACAGTATTTCTAATTGAAATCGTATTTCAGACACGAATCATATTAATTTCAACAGTTGAATCGTGCTGCAATTAGTTATTCAGACAGGAATCAGCTTCATAACGCATTATTTCAAAACTCGGAGTGTGTCAATATGGTAAACCCCAGATTCTTGTCATTTGGTTGTTCATAATGTTTTTCTAGCAGAACAGGGGTAATTACCTCAAACGTGTCTTACAAGCTTCCATAAAAGAAACTGCCCATATTTGAAGATCTGAAAGTACAGAATGAAAAAGAAGCGAAGGCGAACAGAAAAAAGGCAAGTTGTTTTATGAATAAAAAGTAAAAAGAATACTGAATATAATTATGTGTCGCATGTACTCACAACGAAGGAACTCCAATACAAGACTGTCGTGGTTTAGAAGCTATGGCACAGCCCATATCCCTGAGAACATTGGCTCTTTGATCGCCACCTGGCATTTAAATGAAGCGCTTAAGATGATATATGATTCTATATGCAAATTGGACAAAATAAAAATAGCTGAATTACCTTTGGTAAGTTGGTTATGTTTTAGGTTCAGTCTGTTCATTTGCCCATTTGTTTGCTTGTATGTCTGTTTGTCTGTCCGTCTGGTTTTGTTAGTAGATTTACGCTAAAAGTGATTTGCAGAATGTTACGAAACTGTTACCGAAGGAGGTTCTGGTGACTGGCAACAGGTGATTTGATTTTGAAAAAGATGGGAAGATAACTCTTGTGGTGAAGGGATTTTTTGTTGGTGGGTGGGTTGGATTACTCAGCCTTAGCGGAGGTTTGCCAAGAGTCTCTAATGGTATTTGTCGCGGCTTGATTGTCTCCTAATGCCAGGTGGGGACCAGGTAACCGATGTTCTTAAATCTTGGGTTGTACAGTAACCTGTGTACCATGGCCTTCCTCAGTCTTGGGGTTGAGTTTCCTTGCTTGAGGGTACACACTCAAGCTCCCTTTTCCTATTGTAATTTGTAACCTAAAATTATCTATCCATATAGAAAATTCGTTTGGATTCATTGGTTTTTAATTATTTTGATAAGTTTTTATCAGATTTTTAAGATTGTTAACTATTTGTTACATATACATTAATGTATATATGTAGGTATATTGTGAATGTATGTGATATATATATATATATATATATATATATATATATATATATATATATATATATATATATATATATATATATATATATATATATATATATATATATATATATATATATATATATATATATATATATATATATATATATATATATATATATATCGTTTCAGGATATTCGGTCAGGATCTTCGGTGGATTTTTTTAACCCTTCTTCGATCTCCAAATGACTGGAACTTGGGGAGGTAAATGGTCAGTAGTAGTAGCAGGAATAATATTAATTGCATATATAGGTTAAACAGAGAATACCTGGTAGAGAGAGAGAGAGAGAGAGAGAGAGAGAGAGAGAGAGAGAGAGAGAGAGAGAGAGAATGAATCATACTTGCGTTCTGAATCAAACCATTGGTTGGCTGAAGTAGCGCAGAAGTTATAATTTAAAAGGTAGTGAAAGTGAGACATTGGATAACATTGAACAGAGATCATAACTAAATAATGACGCAATCAAAGTCGGCAGGGGAAGTTGGAATCCACTGGGAGAGAGAGAGACGATGAGAGAGAGTTGGTTATTTGCCCGCAATTTGAAACAAACCAGATTTTAATTGAAGTAATTGACGAAACAGAGATCGAAAAAGATAATACCTTAGGAATAATTCACTACGGAGGGGCGAAGATTGCCCTGATCACTCACATCCCTTCTCTCTCTCTCTCTCTCTCTCTCTCTCTCTCTCTCTCTCTCTCTCTCTCTCTCTCCATCCTCAGCTAAGTCCTATGACACCACCAGGTACTAATTAACAGTATAGGGCAATAGGATATTATCATTATTACTATTATTCAGAGGATGAACCCTTTTCATATGGTGCAAGCCCACCAAAGGGGCCGTTGACTCGAAATTCAAGCTTCCAAAGAGTATGGTGTTCATTTGAAAGAAGTAACAGAAGGTAATGGGAAATACAGGGAGAGGAGATCATTTATTGATAAAGAAAAACATAATTTAAGAAATAAATAAATAAATAAACCGACAAAAACGTGAGTAAAATACAAGGAGATTGCTTTAGGGTAATAATGCATTGCAACTTTGCTTGAACCTTTGAGGTTCCAGTTACACAACATCCTCAGGAAGTCTGTTCCACAGTCCAACGGTGTGGGGAATAAAGGACCTCTGGAACTGAGAAGTTCGACAGCGAGGCACATTTACTGCATATAGGTGCTACTGTATAGTAAACAATTGTGAATGTGAAAGATATCTGTTTAGATACAATTTGTGTTTTCCTGGAAACAAATCTTTTGAGGTATGGAGCTTGGGTCCTCTTGCTAGGGAGCCCCAAAAGAAGACAAGAGTACCTACACACACACACACACACACACACACACACACACACACGAACATGTTTGCCTAACCTACACTATCTAAATGGCCCTTTGTCAAACTTGCTGCCTGGGATATCTTCTGAATTATGATCATACGAGCGAGGGGAGAACGTCACGTTCACAGGACCCGATATCAAGGCGACTTTCTGCCAACGAAGAAAATCCGTACTGAGGAAACAAAGGATGACGAACTTTTTTTTTTTCCTTTTTCAATTTTTTCATCAATGGCGTCAGGACGAAGTTTAACGATGATATACAGATGTCGTGCCTTGCGTCACGGAGAAGGCCAGAACTGACATCAGTTAGGTGACTTCAGCAGTCCGGGTATTGATTTTTCTGTTAGCGAGGGAGAAGGACAAAGGAAAATTGAAAATGCCTCTCTCTCTCTCTCTCTCTCTCTCTCTCTCTCTCTCTGTCCAAATTTATACACACATTGACTTTTATAGCTTTATATATACACATTGACTTTTTTAACTTTATATACACACACATAAATTTTTAACCACACATACATATATATAAATTATATGTATATATTATATATTATATATATATATATATATATGTATATATTATATATATATATATATATATATATATATATATAGAGAGAGAGAGAGAGAGAGAGAGAGAGAGAGAGAGAGAGAGAGAGAGAGAGAGAGAGACAGACAGACAGACAGACAGACAAATAATGCTAGCATGATTAGCAGTAACAAGGACTTGAAACCAATCATCATATCAATCACGGAAACACAATGATATTACAACTTCTTGATTTTTGAGAGCATGTCCCGAGTTGCATGGGACGATTTGAACGGATATCATCATCATTATGGTTCCGGTGACACCTACAATAACACACCATACAATGAACGCGGAAGTAACTCTCGCAGGGTTTATGTAGTGTTCGTATGGAGTAATCTTGGGTAATGTCAAATGGTTTTTTTGTTGGGATATAATCAATTACCCTTTGTTCTTGAAAACGCTTCGTGCATCTCACGTTCCTCAATTTGTCGTGCGAGTAGGCAGCGTCTTCAATTATGTTTTGTAGTAGATTGCGTTAATGATCAAGTAAGAATTCACTCTGTTCAGCTCTGTTCATTTTATATAATTTTTTTTATTTTTATTACTGATTCATTGTCGTTTTTATATTAATTTTTTTCTTCACTTTGCTAAACGTTTAATTTGTAAGTGTTTAATACATAATTATTATCACGTTTTCTGATTAACATCTGTATGACATCTGTAAGTCAGCTACTGGGTCAGCAGGTGCCAAAGTCGTATACTATAGATTGCTTGTGCATAGAGAAGAGATAGAAGTTCATTGTGGATTACTGAAAGGCAAGATTTATGGAATTAAAAAAAAATTATTATTATACGATGGGCGGTTGTAGGGTGGAAGCTAAGATCATATATAGACATGTACGCGAGGATAAATGAAGTAATTAAGAACGAATATAGAAAGAAATTATAGCATTTATATGAAAATGTAGTCTCGACAGTGCTTAAGGAAGAAAAACACAGTTAATCGAGAGAAGCAAACGTAATGAGTACGATTAATGAGCAGGGTTGACTGATGCAAGAGTGGTAGGGGTTAACGAAAATTTGAGAATGCCTGTCGAGTGCCTGTATGTGGTGCCAGAATAGAAAAGTGTCAGGATAAGAGGGGATTATATGTGAGGTGCTGTTGTATGGCGTTGATATTAAAAGTGAGTGAATGTCAGGTTGAAGGAAATGTAGCAGTGAAATTGATGAGTTGAAAATTGTTCCTTTGTATAAAGAAAACTTTAAAGAAGTTATCACAGGAATTATTACTTGGCTTAGCTTGGAATCCACACGGAAGGGTTGTTTTTAAAAAAAGTAATACGGACAATAGGAGTAATATGGGAAGAGCATTGTGGGCAATTTTTTTTTTTAGCAATGAGTGTGAGTGGATTCAGATTTTGCTTTGAAACAGCTGTGTGGGAAATTTAAGAGTAAAGAGAGGGGTTGTACACAGCATATGTAACAAAGAGGAAATTTATTAATGAACCGCTAGTAATGCAGTATAAAGGAAAATTTTTGGAAAATTATCAGAAATTTCTGTGATGAATATGTAGTTGATAAGTGATTGGTTTGGTGTAGAAGTTTCTAAAGGTGTTGTGTCTCCATTCCTGTTTAGGTATGTTTTTATTGATAAGGTGACGAGAGAATTCAGGACAACGTCTGGTCTCTTGTTTGTCAATTTTTCATGAGCTGTATTTTAGCAGAGATCTTTCACATTCACAATTGATCCCTGATCCCCCTTTTCATGCCGAGAGAGCAACCAGCTTTGCTGAGCAGCAACATCAGTCTTCAGTAAATGTGCCTCGCTATAGAACTTCTCAGGTCCAGAGGTCCTTGATTCCTCACACCGTTGGACTGTGGAACAGTCTCCCTGAGGATGTCGTGCTATTGAGCTTCAAAAGTTCAAGCGAAGATGCAATGCATTACTACCCTGATGCCATTGTCCTTGCATTTGAATACATTTTTATCTATTTGTAAATTTATTTATTTATTTTTTTCTTTTTAATAAGTGAGACATCTTTTTGTATTTCCCTTTACCTTCTCTCCTTCCTAATGAACACCATATTCTTGGGAAGCTTGAATTTCAAGTCATTGGCCCCTGTGAGATTCTTCCATATGAATAGGTTTCATCTCCTGGAAGATAATAATAATAATAATAATAATAATAATAATAATAATAATAATAATAATAATAATAATAATAATAATAATGGAGATGATTCAAGAGAAGTGGAATGTTGCGTGGAATTGAGGATGTAGCATTAGATTGTGATTCAGAAGAGACGTTGATGAGGTGGATGAATTAGTTTGAAAGTGTGCGCAAGAGTAAACAGCTGAATGTGTATGTTAGCAAGAGGAAGGTCACCGTGATGAATGGAGACCAAGAAGTTTGAGTGATGGTTGTAAGTATGAAAGTTCGATTGGTTAATTTAAGGTTACTAAAGCTGGCGTCGCAATATCTAGGTTACTGACGCCGTAATGATATTAAATAGGAAGCTAAAAAAAAAATAGTTTAAAAGGAGTCTCACAGAAGAAATATTTATGTATGTATGCATGTATGTATCTATATCTGTATATATATACAGTATATATATATACATATTTAGTCATATCTGTAAATGCATACAAACACTCATACTACGTATGTACATGATCTAAATTTTGTTGAGGGCTGCCTCCCTAACAAAGATACATAAGGTCGAATAGTGGGGGTGTATCATCTGTATAGATGTTTGAGATAAAAACTTTTGCAACGGATAATGGTAGGATGAATTAAGTAAACCACAGCAGAGGTTTTAAAATAACGAGGAACGTATTATGTACAGAGTTATATCTTCGAATGTATTAAGGACATGTTGAGCCGCTTCTCCTGTATGGAAGTTACATGTGCCTGACAAAGGAAAATTAAAGGCTTTTGACATTAAATGTTTGTGTAGCTTGTGTAAGAAGGTATGAAAGGCCGAGAAATGCAAAAGGCATGACAAAGATGTGGTAAAAGGTCGACGTATGAAAAGATATATCGGGATGATAGACGTCTTGGTCTTGTGGAGAGAAAGGAAGATATGAGTTATAGACAGGTGGCTGGGGTCAGCAGTAATCTATGAATTTTGGAAGGAGGGAAGAGATGGGGACCAAGAATGGGGTGGACGAAGTTTTAGGAAGACATGCATGAGTATCGGATGCGTGGGAGAGTGCTCAAGATAAAGGTGAACGGCTTTGAGCACTGTGAATGAATCTTTTTAGGTGTATGAGGCGGCTGATATTATAACTTTATATAAAATGAGATCGTTCTAATTCAACAGTTGAATATAAAATGGTTTATATATATATATATATATATATATATATATATATATATATATATAATATATATATATATATATATATATATATATATATATATATACACATATATACATATATGTATATATATATATATATATATATATATATATATATATATATATATATATATATATATATATATATATATATATATATATATATATATATATATATATATATATATATATATATATATATATATATAATATATATATATATATATATATATATATATATATAGATATATATATATATATATATATATATATATAGAGAGAGAGAGAGAGAGAGAGAGAGACACATACACACACACACACACACACACACACACACACAAATATACAAATAAAAACATACTACCATATCTTCTTTCTCTGCATCTTTTCCAACTTCTCTGTGGGGTCGACGTTTCTGACAGCTTTCCTCCACCTGGCTCGGTCAAACGCATCGTCCTCTGACAATGTTTGTCTCTCAGATCTTCTCTAACTACATCCATCCATCTATGCTTCGGTCCTCCTCTTGCGCTCCCACAAGGAACCTCCATCTGCATCACTCTCCTCCCTACTTATGTCACATCCCTTCTCATCACATGGCCAAACCACTGCAGTCTTCTTTCCTGGGCCTTCTTTGATAGTTCTCTATATACTACACTATAATAGTTTATCTCACTTTAACCTGGAAAGAACTTACACCAATATGGAGCTATAACCGATGATTGACTAGGACAGATGCAATTTCATAGTTATGTTTCTCCTCGGGTGCAAATTATTCCAAAGATAAAGTGAAGTCGGTAATGAGGAGTATTTGTGGCATATCAGCGTATAAAAAAAGCCATTTGTGTATTAATAACTAAACTATCATTATTAGCCGAGTGTTACAAACTTAATAATTAATAACTATCATGATGTGGATGGGTTGACTTTTGTTTTAAGTTCCGAACTGGTATTGGACATTGATATGTACAGCATTTATTTATCATTCTTCAGTAGATGAAGCCTATTCATATGGAACAAGCCCATAGGGGCCATTGACTTGAAATTCACGCTTTCAAAGAATACGGTGTTCATTAGAAAGAAGTAAGAGGAAGCAAAGGGAAATACAAAAGTAAAGAGAAAAAATAAATTAATATATAGGTAAAAGTGTATTAAAATGCAAGAAGAATAGTATTAGAACAGTAATGCATCGCATTTCCGCTTGAACTTCTGAAGTTCCAACTGCACAACATCCTATGGGAGGCTGTTAGTCGAAATCAACTTTAATATTTCTTTGTGGCCGAATGGATAAGTCGACTGTCTGCCTCTGCATCTGATCTTAAAGGCACAGGTTCGAATCTTGGGCGAGCAGATGCACTTGTGAATTACAGCTCCGTTGGGTGTAAGTTATTCCCTATCAAGTGAATTCTATGTTATAGGGTACTTTGTCAAAAAAAAAAAAAAATATATATATATATATATATATATATATATATATATATATATATATATATATATATATATATATATATATATGCACACAAACCTACAAACTCATAATTTGGATTCTTGTGGGCAATAGGAAGCCATTAAGACGTGTAATCATCCCATTTCGGTGAATTACTGTCACGGAAATGGACTTGCAACATGTCAGATTACCCAGTAATTAACATTCCGCCAACAACACCAGTTGCCTCTTGTATGTTATGTATTGTAAGCAATGTTCCGATTGTTAATTTTTCAAGATGGTTGTTAGAGATCAGAAACAGCTTTAATGCTAGCGATATATTAAGTAGGAGAGCGTCTTTAGGAATTGTCCAATTAATTGAGATTCCGTAGCTGAATACAACTTATTGTGTATTTTAATGTGTCTTGTTTACTAGTTTGTATTTACTTTTCTTGTGTAAATAAATGCATCTTAGATTACCCAGTAATGACATATGGGCCAATATTCACTTCAGTTGTATGTATGTATGTATATGTATATGTATATAATGTTCGATTATTATATTTTCAAGATGGTACATACATACATCATATATAATATGAATATGTATATATATGTGTGTATGTGAGAGCGTCTTTACAATATTGTCCAACGATTGATAGGTCCGTAGATTGAATACAACCTATTGTGTCCATTTTAATGCAGTAAATGTTTACTAGTACCCTATTTCCTTTTCTTGAGGTAAATAAATGTATGGTTAAATATACATACATACATATATATATGGGTGTATATATTATAAAATATATATATATGTATGTATGTATATATATATATATATATATATATATATACATATATATATATATATATATATATATATATATATATATATGATATATATATATATATAATCTTCTTCTTCTTCTTTTAACGTGCAATTTTATTCCCATTTTTGTATGGGGTCCGTGGATTGCCTTACCTTTGAAGGACTTTTGACCACCCAGCAGTAGACCTGTGGTCACGATCGGCTATACCCTGCCTTGCATCCATTAGGCCCCCAGTATGTTTCATGGAAATACCCGACCCAACGCCCTTTCTTAAATATATATATATATACATATATATATATATATATATATATATATATATATATATATATATATATATATATATATGTGTGTGTGTGTGTGTGTGTGTGTGTGTGTGTGTGTGTTTGCATTGGCTGGTGATTTGTATGCAATTGGCTGGTTATTTAGGTATGTAACTCAGTGTGTCCGACTTCTTTCTGATTGATGTTTCCTGTTAATTTTGGTTTCGGTTGGCTTTTAGAAAGTCATGCTTGAAGTCATATATCTTATTCTTATTATACTCCTATCAGTACCATTCACACTACTGTTTTTAAACTATTATCTTCTGCATTGATTGACGGTTGGAATCTTGTTGCAATCAAAAGTTGATTGAATTAATCGAGAGCAACCGGTAACCTCGTAATAGACAGTAAATAAAACATTTAAAGCTCACTTTCAAAGTCGCCTACTCTATTTGCACTCAGTCTTTTAGGCAATAGCTTTTTAGTGTGTATTTTCTCGGCCTAGTTCATCAAAGTACCCCATACCGGATTTCTTGGTTTATCTCTCTCTCTCTCTCTCTCTCTCTCTCTCTCTCTCTCTCTCTCTCTCTCCGTGTGAGCCAGTGCGTTCGTGAGGTATCACGAAGGAACGAAGTCTCATCTGTCCGTGAATAACTACCATCAAGATTAGTTCAATTTTGATAACTGTTTTCA
>NC_089761.1:48114272-48141772 GCF_040412425.1 Macrobrachium rosenbergii | reverse complement strand
TATATGTGTATAAATACATATATATATATATATAAATATATATATATATATATATATATATATCAGTTATATATATATTTAAATATATGTATATATACATATATATATATAGCATATATATTTCATTTCATATATATATATATATATATATATATATATATATATATAGAGAGAGAGAGAGAGAGAGAGAGAGAGAGAGAGATAGAATTTTGTGGATACTTACAAAATATTAATTTTGTTTAACCTTATATGTCTGTCCTTATGCATGTCTTGAATATAAATCGCATGTAAATAGGCTACCCTTTGTATTGAATCGTATCGTAAATAATGTCTTGACTGCATACGATGTAATAATATCGTTTCTCTCTCTCTCTCTCTCTCTCTCTCTCTCTCTCTCTCTCTCTCTCTCTCTCTCTCTCTCTCTCGCTTATTTGCGCAACGTTTCGACCGCCGGAATGGTCCACCTGCCCTTATATGTGAGGCCAATAACCTGTTTCCATTGAAAGCATAAATATTCCAAGTGACAGGGTTTTATTACATCTTCTTATGCCTTTCTGAGTAACTTGTTCGTGAGTCCGTAAGCGGTGGAAAGCAGATCTAGGCCGATAATTATGCTGGTGTGTATATATTAGGTATATATATATATATATATATATATATATATATATATATATATATATATATATATATATATATATATATATATATATAATTTATATGTATTATGTATACAATATATATATATATATATATATATATACACACATATATATTATATATATATATTAACATTACAGTATATATAATACTTACACACACATATATTATATATGTATATTAACATTAAGCCGTTTCTCTAAACAAAGGGTTGTTTCAGAGAAGACACAACACCAGAGTCACTGCCCCATTCATACTTTCACCGCTAAATTATGTATTATGGGTGAACCTCTTTGTAGATCATTTCCATAACATTATCCACCTCATTCATCTTCACTGAAGGCTTACCAGCAGCGCATCGAAACCTTTGCACACACTTTCACTATGCACCTCTTTCTTGCACAAAATCTCAGGTTTTTTGGATATTAAGGTCCCCCTCCTCCTTTCCAATATATCACACACTCATCTACTTCCTTCCTTCTCCTTCTCTGTCTTGGCATAAACACATTTGACCGACTTAAAATTCTTCATTCTTTCCATGTATACAACCCTCTCGAAACACTTTTTTTAATCCTTTCACTTTTTTTTGTCATCCTTTCACATATGCTAACCTTTATACCACTCTTACAAATCTCAATGTTTTTTTTTCATTCTTTCAGCTATCTTTATCTCACAAATGCTACGAAAATATTTCATCTCGACAGCTTCAACCACTTTCCTTTCATTTGCATTCAACATCCACACTTCATTTTCATGAAAGAGTTAGCACAACATTTCCTTGATACATCCCTAACTTGTTTTCCATAAACATTTCCAGTCTCTTCCCAATCTTTTCCAGCCACCGTGCTACCTTTTTAAATTTCTTTTACCAGTTCTGTGATTCCCCTCTTGTTTTATCCACCATTAACCGTTAAATTTATTAGCAAATAGTTATACGAATCAACTTCTTCCAGTCTTCTACCATACATATTAACATTCATTCAGTCTTCTACCATACATAACATTCGTTCAGTCTTCTGACATACCTATTAACCTTCATTCAGTCTTCTACCATACATATTAACATTCATTCAGTCTTCTACCATATATATATTAACATTCATTCAGTCTTCCACCATACATATTCACATTCATTCAGTCTTCTACCATATATTAACATTCATTCAGTCTTCTACCATACATATTAACATTCATTCAGTCTTCTGCCATACATATTAACATTCATTCAGCCTTCTACCATACATATTAACATTCATTCAGTCTTCTACCATACATATTAACATTCATTCATTCTTCTACCATACATATTCACATTCATTCAGTCTTCTACCATACATATTAAAATTCATTCAGTCTTCTACCATACATATTCATATTCATTCAGTCTTCTGTCATACATATTAACATTCATTCAGTCTTCTACCATACATATTCACAGTCATTTTAGTCTTCTACCATTCATTCAGCCTTCTACCATACATATTAACATTCACTCAGTCTTCTACCATACATATTCACATTCATTCAGTCTTCTACCATACATATTAACATTCATTCAGTCTTCTGCCATACATATTAACATTCATTGTCCATCTCTGTCTTCAGTTTACCCTCATAACCTTTCTCTTGCTCACATTGCGTGTTAATTTTCTACCTTGGTAAGCCCTTTTAGATCTTACTTGTTTATGTAGTTTCCTGTTTATTATCCTCAACAATTATCCGATGAGATCATCCTATTCAAACTCCAGTCACTTCTCATGACTTTTATCGTCACTCCATCCGTACAGATATTGGACAGTCATGGGGTCACAACGTACCCTAGTCTCAGACCCAATTATTACACCAAACCAATCACTCTCTTCCTCCTACATTACCATCACTCGCTTTGCTTCAGTCATGAAAATTATTAATAACTCTTCAGCTTATCTTGTGCTACATCTTCCACTGTCATGTTATAGGTCCTTTCTGTCACACACTCTTTTATATACATAGGTTTTGTTAGGGTCCCTTTCTACTGTTAACATAATATATATATTATATGCTTTGCTTTCGTCCATCTGCTGTGGACTTTTTTTTTCTATTGATCAAGTCCACAGCAGATGGACGAAAGCTATAAGCTCTGTGCATATATATTTTTAATATACTGTGTTCTGCAACAGGAATTTCACTGTGGACTTTACCTAACATTTATTTATGTTAGTACTTTTTCATTTCATACGTACATACATACATATATTTTTATATATATATATATATATATATACATATATACATACATACATATATGTGTGTGTGTACATACATACATACATACATATATGTGTGTGTGTTACCAGACTCGAGACTCGGGAGAGGTAAGACTCTAGGAATATTGTAAGTATTCAGAAGTTAAAATCCGAATGATTGAGGTGGAATTATAACAGTAAACTGGGAGATGAGATCCGTTTCTGTGTCTTAGTTCAGGGCAATTATGCTAGAGGTGATGATATGGAAATGAAAAATTGTATAAAATATCTAAAAAAAAAAAAGTTTTTTTTTGTTACATTTGCCTTTTTTACTAGACCGTAAGTTCCAGGAAACGCTAAACTTATCTGGAAGTGAGAAACTAAGCTTTATCTGACTGAAAGTTTTAAAATATAACTGCTTTTAAGTCCTTAACGTTGTTATTGCTAAATAATGTAATTTTTTTTTTACAATAACATCTCTGCATTTAAAAGTCTTCAGTGCAAAATCTTGTTAGTTTGTCGTAGTATCTTGACCATCACGTAAATTATTTAAAAGTGGAATTTGGTTTTCATTTTTCATTTTGATTTGCAGATCTGTGTATTGTTCAGTTTCCCAAACGAAGAAGCATATGCACAGGAGACTGGACAGCGTGACTGCCTCAAATTGAGTCCATACCTCTTCTTTCTACCACCAACAAAGGCTTTTGATTCGAAGGCGTCGCTTACTCGTGGGATTCTGTTTACAAGGAGCGTTCTTTGCACAAAATGTGTCATCTAATCTGGGGATTGTATTTTCAGGGGGCGTTCTCTTTGTCATGCCCACATTTCCAGCTGTAAAGTGGAGCATCTTCTGTTGCATCATGGGCGGGCACGCTCGCCTTTTCTTCTGGTTGTTATCTAGAGCGTGGATTCTGGTTTGCCTGCATGCACCGAGTGCCTGAACAAGTTTCAGCCTTTTGCAGGAATATTTATGGTCGTTCTGTCACGTCTGAAAAGAAAGCAATCGCACTCCATTGTCTTGCGTGAGAAAAGTTATACGACTTTGTTGATTCCACGGATGTCTTTCTCTAAGGGCAATAGATCTCCATAAAGATAGAAGTGATTCAACCGTAAACGGTTCTTCTTTCTCTCCTTAACTGTCTCTGTAAAGGATACCTTCAGGGTAGATCTGTGGATGATATTCTGGGCGATGACGCTGATAATGCATGCCCTCGTCTCATTTTTACACTGATGAAGTAAAGAATAATTCATTATTCCATTTTTATCCATATTTTCTTTTATTTTTTTTATTTTACTATAAATCTTACTGTAATATTTTGATTTTGGAACTTCAGTAACCATACCCCCATGTTAGTTACGAACCTTTTCATAATTTTACATTTGGACGATTAATGTGTTTCTTGGACTGGACTTTGGGCATAAGTACCATACATCTTATCTCCCTTTGTCTGTCTGAGTTTTCCTCTCTACTTCCAATCTTTGAAAACCTCTTGTTGATTTCGTTTTCCTGACACTTATAACCTTCCTTCTTTTACGAAGGGGTTTATCGCTTCCTTGAGTATTAGTCCTTAATCTTTATTTACCACTTATTTTGCGTTTTTCTCCGACCGGGGCTAGTTCTGCGCGCTAGGTTGCATGCCCCAATGGTACCTGCAGATGCAGATACGCATTAAGCGTGACCTGTAAATCTCATTGTGCCTACGTTGGCAACTTAAAGAGTGAGTCATGAATATACCTGATATATGCGCACTAGGCCCCAGTGGTACTCGCATTTGCAGATACGTGTTAAGCGTGTCTTGTAAATCTCATTGTGCCTATGTTGACCAGTTAAGAAATGAATCATGTATGTACCTGATATTAGTCAACTGTATTTGGTCACAACCAGAGTTGAGGAGGACATGTAAGTTGTAACTGTTCCGAAAGACCTGCCACCCCTTATAAGGTGTATGGTGAAATATATATGTACATACATTGTATATATATATTATATACATTGTATATATATATATATATATATATATATATATATATATATATATATATATAATCTGTGTATGCATGTATGCATACACACACATTACATGCATACACACACACACACATATATATATATATATATATATATATATATATATATATATATATATATATATATATATATATATATATATATATATTGTGTGTGTGTGTGGTACCTTTTGTCCACTATCCTGCATAAACTAGAAGGGCACAAAACGTCATTAGCATTAATTTTGAAGAAACTACCTTGCCTTACGGGTAAGTAGACCAGCAAACGAGTAGTTTTGGTCACCCAACACGTCCTTCTTCTAATGATGTTTTGCTAAGATTCTCTGGGTCCTTTCCTACCTGGCCTTCTAATTTTCATATTTTTCCTTCGATATCTTCCCTCTGGGCTGTCCATCTTCTTCAGCTTTTTTCTTCATCCAAATTTCACCCTTTGTTCAAATAGAAATCCTGAAGGCGAATCAGTTGGCAATCCAGAAATAGCTCTCATTGGTCTGTGTAGATTACTAAATAATAATAATAATAAATAATAATAATAATAATAATAATAATAATAATAATAATAATAATAATAATAATAATTGATTTGGGCATTTTTACCTCTGTTCTTGACAGTAGGATCATCTTAGGTGTCCAATTTACTGTATTTACCTTACGGTGGGCGTGGCCATGCGGCTGGTATAATTAGACTATGAGCTGTGGCTTAACTTCGAGATCGTGGCATATTGGTTATCGGTACACGCGTTCCTTTGTTTCTTTATTTTTTAAATTTTTTAAATTAATATTCATTCATTCTTTCATCCATTCATTATTTGTTCATTGTATTTCTTTGATTTATTGTTTATAGTTCATATATATATATATATATTGTTTCTACTTATTTTGCACAAATTGGTATTTTATCCTGTTGTTTGATATCATGCAAGAACATTCTTTATTGCCTTTCTATTTACGTATTCCAATGAAAAAACAAACAAGAGGATATTCTCATTAAAATGATTGATAATTAGGTGATTAAATATTTATTGAAATTTCATTATTACATAAAAATTGAAAATGAAAATAAAACTGTGCCACTCACAAAGTTATAACGACCGGTTTTAAGTTTATGAATTAAAATGGAATATTAATAGCAATTCAGCAAAGAAATAGGGACGAGGGGAAGTTAAAGAGGAAACGAGAAATGCTTATTCTTTCTATTATCAAAATTCGCCGTCAGCGGGTGTACCTCACACTGAACAAGTGAACTGTAGGTCTTTCTATTAGAACTAGTTTTTTTTTTTTAGTTCCTCGTTGGACGGGTGACCTGGGTATAGTTCTCGGCTAGCACTTTGCTGGGCCCGCGTTCGAGTCTCCGGCCGGCCACTGAAGAATTAGAGGAATTTATTTCTGGTTTGTTTAGAAATTAGTTTATTTTCTTTTTATGTTTGTGGTTCGGATTCCACAGTTACTTGTTCATTTTATATAGGTCCCGTTGCTGGATTTATTAACCAATTGGTTCTTAGCCACGTAAAATAAGCCTAAAGTTCCTCGCTGGGTCTCGGGTTCCGTTATTTAGCTACCACTCTGTTGATCGCGAGTTCGAATCTCCGTTCGCCCAGTGAAGAACAAGAGGAATTTGTTTCTGGTGATAGAAATTCATTTCTCGATATAATGTGGTTTGGATTATATTATTATTTATATTGTTTCACTTATTTTGCACAAATTGGTATTTTAAGCTGATTGATAGTTATGCCCTTTTACGTATTCAATAGAGGATATTCTCATTATGACTGATAATTAGATGATTAAATATTTATTGAAATTTGGTTCTTACAGATTTTGGTGCCACGTTATAAAAGTTTATGAATTAAAAGGGAAAATCTAATCCTAAGGGCGAGGGGAAGTTAAAGAGGAAAGAGAAATGTTCATTCTTTCTACCCAGCCTCACGTAGGAGTAAGCTACTTTAGTTTCTTAACGGGTCGGTATAGTTCTCACTTTGCTGGTCTCCGGCCTGCCAATGATTAGAGGAATTTATTTCTGGTGATAAGATTTCTCGGTATAATGTGGTTAAAATAAGGTCCCGTTGCTGGGTAACCAATTGGTTCTTAGCCACGTAAGATCCTAATTCGGGCCAGCCCTAGGAGAGCTGTTAATCAGCTCAGTGGTCTGGTTAAACTAGCTGCAACCCGTGTCATTCCTTTTACTGTACCTCAGTTCATATTCTCTTTCTCCCATCTTACTTTTCGCCCTCTCCTAAGAATATTGTTTCATAGTGCAACTGCGAGGTTTTCCTCCTTTTACACCTTTCAAATCTTTTTTACTTTTGTTTCATTTTCAGCACTGAATGACCTCATAGGTCCCAGCGATTGGCCTTTGGTCAAAAGTCTATATTCCATTCAGATAAACCATTTGCCTGTACGGCTTTTCAATTAATCATCCATTATCTTGAAATGTGACCTTATTTTTGCGCTCTTAAAGCTATTAAGTATTATTTTTCATACTTGTTTTAAATTTCTTATTTTAACTATGATTTATGGCCAGTCCAGAATAAGATAGTTATTTCGAAACCACTTTCTCGTTTGCCTGTTCTGGTAGACTTTTCAAAGTTCTGTGGTTTCTCGTAGCAACGTATTTTGTATTTATTTATTTATTTTCAGGTTTCTTGATTAATTTATGGATCAGATTTTGGTACGAAAATTTTTATTTTTCATTGTTCTTTTTGTTTTAAATTCCACTGGTTTCTTTTCTGTTAGAGTATGTAGACTGTGTATATATATAATGTATATATATATATATGTGTGTATATATATATATATATATATATATATATATATATATAGATAAATAAATAATTTATATATATATATATATATATATATATATATATATATATATTTATAGATAAATATATATGTATGTATGTATATATATATATATATATATATATATATATATATATATATATATATATATACATATACATACATATATACATATATATATATATATACATATACAATATACGGGCATTTGTCGTATGATGTAATTCGTAGGGTAATAAAAGAAGCCGTGAGAAGTTCAAGAATATATATATATATATTTTATTGACAAACAAATATTAACAATGACATAGTAAGAGAGGTAGTAGGGGGAATGATAAAAATACAGACTGGAAAGACAGGAGTGATCGCTCTATGACACAGATGACCCATAAAAAAAATAAAAAAAAGAGAGAGACACTGGAGAGGAGACGTAAAAGATTGATGGCACCAACACGGACAATGTACAAGCTGGGACGAAGAACATCGACTCCTAAGGGGTTGCAAGGGGGTAACACAGACTGCTCCTAATGGTGGGTATTCCGAAGGCCACTCCCCTCCTCAGGGAGTGGATAAGGCACGTGAAGGGAGGACGCGCGAAAGTTTAATGTTGTCCAAGGATTTGAAGCTCAGGTGGAAAGGCTGACTTCCATTTTGTCATCGCGTTTCTGCGAATTTCTGGGATGTACTGAAGCGTTCGGTATTTCAGATACACGTCCTTTAGTGACGAATGTTCTCAGCTCAGAGTATCTTGGTGGTATATTTCACTGCAAATGTCATTTTCCGTTAAGGGTAGAAGATGTATCTCCATATAGTTTTGCTCCCCATGGTGAATCTATTTAGACTTAATTTTTTTCAGCAAAAGGATGTCCCTTATCAAGCACAGTCCCTACAGCAAAAGAAAGAAAAAACTGGTGCTTAACCCGGCGAGGGAACAAAATTTTTTGGGAAATATTTTTTACTGTATTATCATCTTCCGCTGCGACAGAAGATTCATTTACATGCAGGTTTACTTTTCGTGGCGATTCTTCTGTTTAATTTTTTATAAGCAAAGCGATGTCTTTTATCAAGACCAGTCCCTTTGAAAATTCCATTTAATTCTTTTAGAAGCAAGGACATCTCCCTTATCAAGCACAGTCCCAAAGAAAACGGGAATAAGAAAGAGAACAAGTGGTGCTTACTCCCGATGAAGGAATAGGCTATAGGAATTAGGGGAAAACGTAAGTAAAAAGAAATTTCCAAAATGATTGTTGGCGAATATTGAAACTGCATGGAAATAGATATTCTCGTCCTTAATGTCGGAATTTCAAAATCTATGTATGAAAGCAGTTCCTTTTACAATTATTTTTTTGTAATCCTGTATTTCATTTACAGTTTATCTTTAACCACAATAAAAGGAATAATTTAAATCGCAGTGTGTAAGCACAGAAATTACTTTTAAATAATTTCAGTGTAATGGAATTCAGCCCTCCCAAAGCCATAGTAACGTAATTGTAGAATCCTTCTTTTACGGATTAATATTTATCGTAGCGTTGGTGTGTATGAGAATCGTATGGATATTTAATAAATTTAAAGATTTTTGTATATATGTAAATTTTTATCTGTGTACGTAGTAAATTTCTGAAATTTCCATTGTATATTATATAATGTAAGTATTTTGTTCTAAAACTTAAGCAGTTTTTAGAAAATTTTTTCCTAATTGCGTATATTAACATTTAACAAATTTTTACACGTGATTCTTTCATGCTTTGAAAATCGTTTGATTTCATCCTTCATATTCAAATATTTTATTTATGTACAGATGAATTGGAAGTTTAAAAACAAGTGAATATAAATCAGTTGACTTAAAAAACAAATTTGCGTATGACTGTCAATAATTCACTACGTACATAGTAAACAGTGCATTGCTCAACATTTTTTTCTATCTGAATATATGAGAAAGCACAACATGTTCTTTTTTTTGTGGAATCTGATTCTGTTACGGAATAGGAATTAGACTTTAACGTCCGAGAGGCGGAGGAAGCTGGAATTCCGAAGGCGGGGAGACATTTCTTCCACCAATTTGCTTCGATAAACTCGCCACAGTCTGTCGCTCAAATCTATCGTCCAGATCGAAGCGATCGTCTAAATCGAACCGATCGTCTAAATCAAACCGATCGTCCAAGTCAAACCGATCGTCTAAATCGAACCGATCGTCGTCAAAGCGATCGTCGAGGTCGAAACGATCGTCGTCGAAGCGATCGTCCAAGTCGAATCGGTCGTCCAGATCGAACCGGTCATCGTCAAAGCGATCGTCTAAGTCAAATCGATCGTCGTCGAAGCGATCGTCCAAGTCGAATCTGTCGTCGTCAAATGGGTCTAGAAGATCGTCGTCGATAACGATGATAGGTCTAGCAGATCCCAGCGTACCTGTAGGTCTTAAGTTATTAGGCCTGGACAGCACGTTGTTTATTGGGGTAATTGGACGAATGTTAACATTAGTTCTCTGCGGTTGTTGTATCCCTTGGTTCTGGGTCGGTAATGGGACTCCAACGGACTGGCCAATTCTTATCCCACCAGCTACACGGTTACCGAAAGCATTCGTTTGGACGGAGGTCTGGCCTTGGCCTCTGGATGCTTGCACCGATGACTGCGCTCTTGTGTTTGTAAGAGGAATTCCAGTGCTTGGCCGAGCACCAAATCTTTGGGCGTTATTATTTCGACTGCCAAAGCTCTGCGTTACCGTGTTCTGATTAGTTCTTGGCGTTACTTGGCTAGTGCTAGTAAAACTCTGTTGGACTCTATTGAGATTTGGAGCTGGAGTTACTCTTTGTTGAAAAGTCCCAGGAGTTATTTGGCTAGTGCCAGTGAAACTCTGTTGAACTCTGTTCAGATTTGGAGCTGGCGTTGCTCTGTGTTGAAAAGTGCCTGGAGTTCCCTGGCTAGTGCCAGTGAAACTCTGTTGGACTCTGTTCAGATTTGGAGCTGGCGTTGCTCTGTGTTGAAAAGTGCCTGGAGTTCCCTGGCTAGTGCCAGTGAAACTCTGTTGAACTCTGTTCAGATTTGGAGCTGGCGTTGCTCTGTGTTGGAAAGTGCTTGGAGTTACTTGGCTAGTGCCAGTGAAACTCTGTTGGACTCTGTTCAGATTTGGAGCTGGAGTTACTCTGTGTTGAATAGTGCTTGGAGTTACTTGGTTAGTACTAGTAAAACTCTGTTGAACTCTGTTCAGATTAGGAGCTGGTGTTACTGCTCTGTTTTGGCTAGCAAAAGTTTGCGATACAGTGTTTCTGATAGGAGCAGGTGTTACTCTGTTATTATTGGTGAATGTCTGCTGAACCCTGTTGAAACTAGAAGGCTGAACTACCCTGTTTTGGTTGCTGACACTCTGTGTAACTCTTCTGGGGGCTGCAGTTGTTGTGGTTATTCTGAAACTTGAATGTGTGTTTCCTTGAACTTGAGGAGTGGGGGAACCAAAGGCAGTCAGTGCTACATTAGCATTATTCTGTTGTGAAGTTGTCTGTGAGTGAGAGGCAGTGAACCCTGTTGAAGGAGCAGCAGTAACAGGCCTCCTTGATACTGTCACTCTTGTAGGTGGGCGGGATATAGTCTGTGGTGTTACTGCACCAAAGTTTACACTTGAAACTTTGCTTGGCCCCTGTGAGGTCTGTGGTCTTGAGAAAGCAGCTTGTGGTGCGGCCTTTGGTGTCTGAGAGAGACTTGTCAATTGCTGTGACACACTTGGGCCAACACCTATTGCTTTAGACCCAGGTGGGACTTGAAGTGATTGAGTGACGGCAGGTCTAGCTTGGGGCCTTTGTGGTGTAACATTAGCAAGGGTTGGTCGAGGTGTAGGTTGCTGGGCAAAGTTTGCAGAAAGTGCTCCTCCAGATGAAGGCTGTCTGGAAGATGCTGATATTTTGCCAATCTCTGCATTGACATCAAAATGTTGCGAGGAAGACTGACAGTCAACGTTGTACCACCAATCACATACAAGTTGCTGTTGCTGGAAGATCGTTCCATTGGGACACAAGAAGCTGTCCATTCGGCCGTCGGCATGGCACACATGGAAAACCTGAGGAACAAACAAGCTGTGTTACTATGAGGATATAATGGGTGGGATAATGATTAAGTAGCTGACTGAAGGGAGAGAACTACATCTCATGGATCCTCAAATTTGATCAATGGTCAGAGGAAGTAATGTTGGTTTAGCAACGAAAAATTGTATGGCTCAAAAGACTGTCACAGTGTAACGTTTTTTCATTATGAAATTGATCATGTTCACTGAATCTCTCTCTCTCTCTCTCTCTCTCTCTCTCTCTCTCTCTCTCTCTCTCTCTCTCTCACCTGGCAGCCTGTGTCCACGTCTGCGTAGTAGCCATGACTTCTACTGCTGCAAGTAAAACTCGTCTTGGGAACGGCGTTAAAGATCGGGAAATCGCTTCCAGGAGATCCCCCCGCGACAGTCGAAGGACCTCCGTGGGAGGGTAGGAGAGCTCTTGGTATCCTCAGCTGGGTAATGGGTATGGCACCTTCGACCTTGACCTCGGTGGCTTCTCGGGGCACTCTCTTGACGGGAACCTCGCCATCATCCGTAAGGACGATCAAGGTGATGGGAAGAGGGCCTTCGTCAGAGATGTCCTTCGGAATGTCATCCGCGACAGACGACGCAGTCACCGCGACACCTTGGTGGGGGAGGGAATGGAATGGTTTATTAATGTAATTTAAAGTTTTGTTATTACCACTACCATAACTTAGATTATAAGAGTGTGCAAATAAGTATATAGAACAGGCAAGAATTCACAGAGCACGAAGGCTTTGTAGACAAGAACAGAACAGCCAGTAACAAATAGATAACGGTAAATCATTAACTGTCATTGTATACATACATAAACTACAATGTAGCTCAAAAAAATCCCGTTACTGCTTTCCTTTTGCTAATATTTTAAAGGTCGATGTGCTGGATCTGAGAATACGTTTGTTATTCACTAAGGATCAAAGCTGTGAATTGATGCTTCATTGGATTAAGATTACATGATTATCTAATGCAATTTAATGTTAGCCCTTACAGTGGCGCGGAACAATTTTCATATGGGTAATAGAATATAATCGTGCATTATATTGGTTGCAGTGTATGAATGATAGCTAACGCAGCTGTAAATCTTTAATATATGACTATGTGGAAATTATGTTTCCCATTCTCAAGTTCATTATATAAACAGGCAAGTTCATTCTTTAATATCTACCCGACTATCGTTCACTTGGGTCTCTGATTTTGTAACTAAGGTCAGCGGATGGTAATGGAATCATGACCTCAACCCCAAGACCAAGAATGACCCCCAGTTTGGAGGTCGTCCTTGAAGCAATGTCAGGGGTCATGCGCTGTTGTGGATTCGTTTTCAGAGCTGTTGTTCATACCTTGACCGTTGTGTCAGAATTGACAAAGCTCTTGGAAAAACAACACAATTTATGAAATCAAGGTTTGAACATTTAGATAAATTTACCTTTTAAAGAAGAACTATAATGATACTTAGAAATCCCAAAGTTTTCAAGTGATTAGGTTTCACATGATGACGCTGCAGTTAACTTTGGAGAAAATAGCAAGAAATACAAAGGATTTAGTTTGGTACTGGAAGATTCAAGCGGTTAATTTGATTAACTTAAATGAGTGGTATTGGTGCTTGACTTAGTCAGTGACGCCAGATAAAAATCCATGTGACGTAAACGTCAGTGGAAACAAATTTCATTCAAAAGATTGATAATATTCAGTCCGTAGACATTTTGGGTAGAATTGCGATTGATATTTTCGATTTTTTTGAGTTTATTAGATAGCAGTGAATATATCACAATGTAGAATTGTAGCTCATGATAGCAGTGTGCATGAAATGTGTCTTGACTGTTGTGCATTTATTATATATATATATATATATATATATATATATATATATATATATATATATATATATATATATATATATATATATATATATTATATATATACTGTATATTTATATATACTGTATATATATATGTGTATATATATGTATATATATATATATATATATATATATATATATATATATATATATATACTGTATATATATATGTTTATATATATATATATATATATATATATTATTATACTTTTTACGTATATTTATATATATATATATATATTTATATATTTATATATACTGTATATATATATATATATATATATATATATATATATACTAAAACTCATTATATATATAAATTATATACTCTCAGGGGACATTGTGATAAACAGACCATACCCCACACAGATAACTATTGCAGGTGTGAGTTTTGTATAACTGATTTTTGTTGTTGCACTCTGATAGCCTTGTTGCCATAATTTCAAATTTCCCTGGGGGAGTATTTTCCTGAATAACTTATAGGGCCCTTAGGCCCTATAGTTGGTCCCTTAAAGGCTCATTTGCATTGAGGCCTCCCACGAATGGACGCAAGAGGCCACTGTTTCGTTATATTTTGAGGTCATAAGTATTCCGTAGGTCGTGGACCATCATCATCATCAATATTATTATTATTATTATTATTATTATTATTATTATTATTATTATTATTATTATTAATCAAAATGTGGAAAAATTGCACATATGTGGGAGGCATTCCAGAAATGCCTTGAAAGCAACCAAATTTTTAATGGTGTCAATTGAATTATGTATGAGTTTTAATTTCATATATATATATATTTTATATATATTTATATATAGAATATATATTATATATATATATATTTTTATATATATATATATTTATATTTTTATAGATGAATATATATATATATATATATATATATATATATATAATAAATATAAGTATTGATATATATGGCCAATATATATAAAAATATGAACAATATATATATATATATATATATATATATATATGTAGATGAGAACATATACTTATGTATGCAAAAATTTTATCACACCTGAAAGGTGATTTATATACAATCATGAAGCTACAAATGACGCTTAATATCGAAATTCATTGCTAAACCTCAGGATATCTCCGTTGGAGAATTGTCGCCGAAGGGGAATTTATATAAGTGATAAATGAATTGGAATCATCGGTCTGTTTATCAGAACCCGTGAGTCTATTGTGAAAAGCCAAATGATTCAGCGACTCCAGTGGACGTTAACCATTGAGCCATCAAGTATATGTATCTTGTATATGTATGTATATATATATATATATATCAATGGTTTATAAATATATTATTTTTATATATATATATATATATATATATATATATATATATATATATATATATATATATATATATATATATATATATATATGTATATAAATATATATGTATATACTATTATACTGATATGTATTTTTGTTGTTGCACTCTGATAGCCTTGTTATCATATTTCTGGGGGAATTATAATTGATCAACGATTCGGTACCTGGGGACTCCCACGAATGGACTCAAGAGGCGACATCTATTTTGCAGTCGATACGTGGAGTCATCCCAGGTATTAAATCATTATCAGTTATAATTCCCTTTATTATATTAATCAAAAGTGGGGCGAATTTTCTAACTAATCGACATTTGTGGCTTAATGTTTGTGAATAACAAAACGTCACGGTGATGTGATAAAAATTCATGTTATCAGTATATAATAAATAGATATAAATATATATTTATATATACAAATATATATATATATATATATATATATATATATATATATATATATATATATTTATATATATATATATGTATGAAATATATATTTATATACAATCATATACAAATATATATATATATTTATATAGTGATAAATATGGAATCATCGGGACACGAAACCGTGACACGAAAAACTATTCATACTCCAGTGGATAACCATTTCAAGAGAGGTATATGTTGAAAACTGTTCATAGATTATCTGATTGTAAATAAACTTCACACCTCTCTTCTTCTTTCTCGTTTTCCAACACGAATTGGTCCTCGGCCGTGACACCAGGCATTGAAACCTTGGTATTCAACGCAATTTTTACTAAGAATTTGTAACAAAATGCTGATAAAACATTTTTTCGGTGTTATTAAATAGATATAAATATTATTTTCGATACAAATAGAAAGATTGTGATAAAAAGTTTAGTTTTGCCATTTTCTTTATATATATATTATATAAAATATTTTACACAACTTATAGATGTTGCTTGAAAAACTGTTCATAGATTATCTGATTGTAAATAAACTACACCTCTCTTCTTCTTTCTCGTTTTCCAACACGAATTGGTATAAAACGCAACTTTCAAGAATTTGTACACTGCTGAACACAGAATATAAGAAAAATAACTCATTTTCAAGAAAAAGTTTTTACACAATATTGCTGTGTATTGACTTTTTTATAAGAATACAAAAATAACTCAAGAAAATAATACTTTTTATAATTTTGATTTTATGTTAATTATTATTATGTAAAATATTTTTAATTTTTCATTTATTAAAAATAACTTTTTCCTTTGTGACAAAAAAATGTGTCGTCATTTGTCTCATTTATGGCAACTTTAGTTTTAAATTTTTCAGTTGTCAAAATGGACATCTTTTTCTATGTTAAAAATGGTATTTAACTACATTTTAGAATTTCTACTTATTTTCTTTTGCAAAGAAGTTTTTTCCATTAGCGAGATGTATTTATTTTCTGAAATACATTTTTATTTTTCACTAATGAAAAATGCTCTTATCTGTGGGGAAATGTTTATCATTTTCCATCAGCAGATAAATATTAATTATTCGCACGTGTAAATCTGTACAAATTATTTCCTGCAATTGTACACCAGTGAAACAGATTCACTTTCGATTTCGAAAAATAAATTTACCCTGCCTTTCATTTCGCGAAGATAAGGCGAATAAACCTGGTCTGTAACGAGAGAAAATTACTCTTTGGCTTGACCAGCAGTTAGGCCGCAACCACGCTACACGAAGGGCCTCCGTGACCTCTGACCCCGAACAGCTGGTGCATAGTGGAAGGGGGGGCTGGGAAGGGGAGTGGTTATGGGCAGGATGATACCTTCTCTTCTTAGGCAATCTGGAGTTAAGCTTTGCTTATGCAAGAATGCAAGAGGCATAAACAAGGCGCCGGGTTTTGTTTGATATCAGGATGAAATGCACTGTAAGAATATTGATGAAATTGATGATGAAATGCACTGTAAGAACATTAAGGAAATGCACTGTAAGAATATTGATGAAATGCACTGTAAGAATACTAAGAATATTGTATTTCGCTATGATTCCCTTTGCCAAGGGCATTGAGCGTATTTGTACAAGCTTTTCATTCCAATTTCGCTACTGATTGTATTAATCATACAATTTATTTTATGAAGGCATGACTAAGTATTTTTTGGATATCAAAATTGCGGATCTAAGAGGAAAAAATGTCTTAAGAAATATATTTTCTTCAATTAATTCAGTAAACACCTGTATATGGCGATAATATTACTGAATATTGAAGTGTTCTTAGATGACATTTTACGTCCGAAGGTTAAAGTTATAAAGATACTTAAGAATATTACGAAAAAATATAAGAAATTTTCAACCAACAAACAAGTCCCCAGTGTTTATGAGAGATAATGCAGAATTGACTAATGGAGTCAGTGTCATGAATAGGAAAGTGATCTTTTGTAAAGAAATATTTTGGGTTGATATCAAAGTAATGAATGTATACGAGTATATATCATATATTATATATATATATATATATATATATATATATATATATATATATATATATATATATATATATATATATATATATATATATATATATATATATATATTTATATTATATGTGTATATATACATATATATATATATATATATATATATATATATATATATATATATATATATATATACAGAGAGAGAGAGAGAGAGAGAGAGAGAGACAGAGACAGAGACAGAGACAGAGAGAGAGAGTTAGGACACTCGCCTCACCAGCTAAGGTCCTTGGTTCGATTCCTGAACTAGCTACAATTCTTTGCACAAATTTCGTGGAACCGTTTGTGCCTTTGCTAATCTAAACAGTTATATTTTTTATCTAGTTGTTAATCAACTATGTCTGGTCGCAATTTAAGGTTGCCATAGCAAAAAGAGACTTGCTGAAAACTTCAAGCCTAATACCTTCTAAGGCGACCCTTTTTTAAATAATGAAGTCGTGTATGTGGATATATACAGTATGTGTGTGTGTGTGTGTGTAATATGAATGTCTTTTACTGTAATACAGTAGTATAATATGAAGATAGAAAGGCCCGTAAAACACTATTTGAACGCTGCAACCATATTTTTCGAGCACTTCCTTCTGTGCCCCCGTTCACTGGTAAAATATGAGTGAACAGGGCACAAAAGGAAGTACTCGAGATATATGGTTGCTACGTTCAAATAGTGTTTTATGGGCCCTTTTTCTTCATATATATATATACATATATATATATGTGTGTGTGTGTATGTATAATATACATACATACATACATACACACACACACACACACACACACACACACACACACACACATATATATATATATATATATATATATATATATATATATATATATATATATATATATTCTTTTTTTTCAGTATGATTGTTCTGAAAACATTTTATGTGCGTTCCATTCGTTGAGACCACCCTTTTGTCTTTAAATCCTCAGGGTCACTTTCACTCCCCAGGACAGAGAGAGACAGAGAGACAGAATTCCTGACCGTGTCCTCATGTCCGAATCGTTCCAAGCTGTGAAAATCCCCCCACACGTTTATTTAAGGACTTTCACTTTCTCACGGAATCGAGCCTTCCTCCACTTCCGAAAGCTCAGATTTGCTCCTCTTGAATCGCATTCCTTTTTCGGGTATTCCGCACACCACGATCCTGTAAGTGCCCCCAACCCCCAGCCTCCAAATCCTCCTCCCTCACACCCAGCCCAAGCATGGCCACCGGCCCAAGCCCTGCTTCGCCCATCCTCACAGGAATCCTCATGGCAAATGGTCTGTAGGGTCTTGTAGGATTACCACCTGTTCTGCCTATATATCACAAAGGACCCCCTGTCAACCCATTCTAGTTGGACATGGTATCGTTCAAGGACCCCTACGAATGATCCTCTCTCTCTCTCTCTCTCTCTCCCCCGTCGCCAGTTGAAAGATGGCCAACTCTCTCTCTCTCTCTCTCTCTCTCTCTCTCTCTCTCTCTCTCTCTCTCTCTCTCTCTTCCCCCGTCACCCGTTGAAAGATGGCCCACGATGTTCCAGTGTATCAGTTGATCGTGTTTTTATTGTCTTGTCTGACAGCCTGTCTATGTTTCTGTGAGGGATGATAACAGGCTTCGGTCTTCCAGATAGCTTTTTTATATGAGAGAAGAACACTGATTGACTGCGAAGGCAAGGGATTGCAGAGTTGCATGCAAGCAACGGTGTTTATTGTGAAAGTGAACGGAATTGCATGCAGTACAGCAAGTGTAAGATTCCACTGTCAAAAGAAAGAGGTTAGAAAGGCATTGTAAAAGTAATCATGTAATATGTTTGGAAATACGCCATCATACAGGTCTGTGAAACTCGTTAAAAAGGCTTGCAGGCAAGAATCAGTTTCAGTAGATTGTGACGGAATGTTCTCATTTTATTTAATAAGGATTGTCCCTCTCTGCCTTCATACGAGACGGTACTTTGTTTCAAAGGCTGGTGGGTGAAACTCAGTCTTAAGATATCAAGATAATTATTACTGTTATTATTCAGGTGATGAACCCTATTCTTGTGGAACAAACCTGCAGGAGCCACTAAGATGAAATTCAAGTTTCCTAAGAATATGGTGTTCATTAGAAAGAAGCAACAGAAGGTAATGGGAAATACAGAAAGAAGAGATATTACTTATTAAGAAAAATAAATTTTGAAAATTAATAAATAAATCGAAAAAATTGTAAGTAAATTGAGAGCCTTGTGTAGTAGGTATATGTAATATGAATTACTGCTCCATCTTTAAATGAATGATTCTCTCTCTCTCTCTCTCTCTCTCTCTCTCTCTCTCTCTCTCTCTCTCTCTCTCTCTCTCTCTCTCTCTCTCTCTTAGGGAAGTCCTTTCCTCCTTTCGCTTTCCCTCTGAACTGGTGCACGCAGGCCAGGGCATTCCTTTTGTTCGTCCACAGTCATGCAAAGGCGGCTGCTGGCGCCTGATCTGCGGTTTAAACATTTGAAATACGACGCTGTCGGTGCGCGTGCGTGGACTTACGGTACTTTTCCTTGTTCCTTTATGAAATGGTTCCTCCTCTTTTTTCGCTTTCCCCGTCTCGTCTTTTTAATCTTCTTATTCACTGAGAGAGAAAGCTTGATGTGGATACGGTTAAACCTTTGACTGAAATCTGATTGTTCCCTGCGTTTTTAGCAAAGTGCTGGCGCCAAGGTCTCTTTCATTACATAAAAAATAAACTAATGTATATATACTTTAGCGCCACTGACCTTAGCAGTCATTATGCCAGTTAATTTTCTATAATTCATTCATTCATATGTGAGATCAGTTCTAGTCTATGAAACGCTGCATTAGTATAACAATACAACACTGTATCTAGATGGTAAGGGTTTTTATTTTTTAGAAAAAGCTTGTATATCATTTGTCATGATATACTGCCACCCAATGGCTGTAACTTTTGCTGGCGTAATGCCAGCTTAATCAACATCCTCCTTTATGATACCTTAAAGGATATCACAAATATTCGATCAGTAAATTAAAGATTTATTACTGATCAGCAGCATGGATTGGGACATGTTCGTTGATTGCAGCCTGTAAGGATTGTAAGGCAGGATGTTACATAGACATATTGTTTTTGAAGAGTGGGAAATCTAAGGCCTATGTGGATTACCTAAGAGTTGGAGGTTGGCTAGAATGATGTGTCTGCGAGATAAGAAGACTGGAACGGTTGAAGGAATTTGGTAGAGGTCCTTTGTATCGCGCGACGTTGGAGGCGTTAGTTAGTTTGTTAGTGAGTGCATTAGAATATTTTCTTTTATGTACAATTAAATCAGTTTTATGGTTGTCAACTTCCTACCTTCCTTGCGCCTCACCTTTCACCTTTATAAGATTATCAAGTTAAAAGATATTCATTCTTAAAAACTTTCTGCCCCGTAGAGGGATGGTGCTGTCAGCGCACCTCATGCGGTGCACTGTAGGCATTACTTAAGGTTCTTTGCAGCGTGCCTTCGGCCCCTAGCTGCAACCCCCTTTCATTCCCTTTACTGTTACTCCTTTCATATTCTCTTTCTTCCAGCTTACTTTTCATCCTCTCTTAACATTTGTTTCACAGAACAACTGCGAGGTTTTCCTCCTGTTACACCTTTCAAACCTTTTTTATATCAATTTCCGCTTCAGTGCTGAATGACCTCATAGTTCCTAGCGCTTGGCCTTCGGCCTAAACTCTGTATTCTGTTCTATTCTGTTCTAAAAACTTTCTGAGATCGCTTTGGTTAAAATACCCTTGCTATATTTCAGGGGTCTAGCAGGCTGTGCTCAGAACCGTGTGTTTTAAAAATAAGAAATCCGTAAAAAGTAAAAAAATAAAAATATTGAAAATAATAAACACGGTAAAGATAAAATAAAAGAATAAAATAGAAATAAAAATTGAAGACTCAACCCTGGTTGACAAAAGCGGAATGCTGTATACAAGCCCAGCCCAATGGAACCCAATCGGGAAAGGTACCCAGCATGGATAAAGAAATAGAATGGGTTATACTTTAACGAAGAACCCTAATCATATCTTATTGTTGATTGTTGTTTTCTCAGAGAACTGTAGAACTCTCATTAGCAAAACCCGTTTGCCAACGTGGAATTTTAGATATATCCATTTAAAGTCAATATTCATGAACATTGAAATGTCATAGAGTCAAGCCCGGAATTTAAACAATGTGCGGATCGCAAGTAAGTTGCAAGGAAAAGTTATTACAATACACGAATTATGCAAATTAGACTTCTGATTAAAGTAAAATTAAACTCGTTGGTACTTTAAACAAGAAAGAATAGAAATGCTGTAATGAAATAGTCGACACGTAACTCCAACATATGAACATGAAAAATAAGGCGAAAATGTAATAATAAGATTAATGATATAGTTATCATTTTTGTTACTATTGGTGTTGTTGGTAGTACATTTCATAAGAAACAGTAATAGTAATTTCGACTTTCACGTGTTCTTTCAAAAAATGTGAAATAAGCAGCAGAAGAAACACGATGATTTTCCTCAAGCATACTATAGTTTACATTTTATAAAATTCTCTCACACACTGTAATACGTACAGGGAACGCATGAATACTCGCATGTATATTTTCCAAGCTTAGGCAACGAACGATTATTATTTTGTTCAGAATATCGTCGCTGCCATCTTCTTTTAGTACCTTCTTAGTTTAAAACGATTCTAGTTAGCTATCGTTTGCGTTCTCTCCTGGGCAGCTATTTAGATTTATACGAGACATATCTACTGTATTTGGTTGTAATAAATAATAATAATAATAATAATTTGGCAGCAGACCCTCTTTTAAACAGGTTTTATTGAATAATAATAATAATAATAATAATAATAATAAATAATAATAATAATAATAATAATAATAATAATAATAATAATAATAATAATAATAAATGTTTTTTAACCACTTTTAGTTTCCAGCGCAACCGTAGGTGAAATGCACATATAGTGTCTGAGCAGCACCTCCAGCTGCTGTAAGTACGAGGCTTATTAGTCCATGCAATGAATATTGCATTCATGTATGAATAGACTCCACTTTCCACACACCTTCCTCTGGACAGATGAGAATCAATGCCTTTTCACCTCTATATTACTTCTAACTTCGATGAACTTCCTGGACGCGAGGCTGCTAACCCTTTCCCTAATACAGAATATTGCTTTTGTGTCTGGAGGAAACCTTCCCACGTCATCCCCGTAGGGGAGTAGTGCTGTCAGTGCACCTCACGCGGTGTACTGTAGGAATTACGTAAGGTTCTCTGCAGCGTCCCTTTGTCTCCTAGCTGCAACCCAGTTCATTCCTTTTACTGTACCTCCGTTCATATTCTTTTTTTTTTTTTTTTTTTTACCCTCTCCTAACAGTTGTTGCATAGTGCACTTACGAGGTTTTCTTGTTGTTACACCTTTAAAACCTTTTTGCTCTCTGTTTCGCTTTCAGGGCTGAATGACCTCATAGCTCCCAGAGTTTGGCCTTTGGCCTAAAATATGTTTTCCATCCATCCATCCATCCTTCCCACATCATTCTTATGAACAGAGTAGAATCATAAGTTATAAAAGCAGTTGCATGCTCCCAATCTGCATTAACTTCAACTCAGTTGTTAGGTCTCCTGGCCCTCATTCAATATACATTATTTTCGGCTATTTCCATTGAGAGCCTCTTGACTAGGCTATATGGCCCACCACTTCCTCGACCGGGCTGCAAATTCCTGAGATGTATGGTAGTATTGCAACAGCCCCGTTTTTTTTTTTTTTTTTTTTTTTTTTTGCCATGCCCCTAGGTTAGGTTAGGTTAGGTTGGGTTGGGTTAGGTTTAATCAGTGTCTCTCTAGTTATTTGGGTGTGGGAGACATAATGAGATTATTTTCAAGAAAATTGTATGGTCAGTTTTTAAGATATGGCGTCCCGCTTTTTTCAGAGAAAGGTCCTGGTACTCGGTTGCATCTCAGGAAAATGTGACCGGGCTTGGCATTCCTGTAGAAATCGGGAGATGGAGAGTAGGCGGGTTTCTCTTTTCCCCGTACGATTCACTTATAGAATGGTTAAGTATCTGCCTTCCACGAATTTTCTGAGTCCTTTCACCATCCTCTTATCTTGAGAGAAGTCCATTCCTATAGTTTCACACATTGTTCTCTTTCGGTCTTCTGAAACCGAGATTAGATTAGAGTCATTATATATATATATATATATATATATATATATATATATATATATATATATATATATATATATATATATATATATATATATATATATATATTAGTGTAAAAAAGTTCTTTACTTCTAGATTAATTTTACCATTCATATTCTTCTTACGAGACACTGAATAAGCTTCTCTTGAATATGTTATGGATACGAAATATCTACATACAGAAAATTGGATGGTGATGTGGAATAATCTAGCTGGAATTTTGAACGATATATATATATATATATATATATATATATATATATATATATATATATATATATATATATATATGGATGTATGTATGTATATATCTGTATATCTATATGTTATGTTCCGGGTCATATTAGGGCATTTAAGACTGTCATTGAAAAAATGGGTCTTTATTCTATTCAAGACTTATTTTTATTAGTAGTTCAGCCTTTCGGTGAACTTGATTCGTCTGCTTTGATAAACAAGGTTCAGCTCACACGTCACTTAGAAGGATCTGTAACCGAAAGATTGAACTTTCGGTAACCACCTATGTAAAACCACACGCACGCCATGAGATCAATATCTCTCAATTGTCTTTCTCGCTAGATACGGCTTTTAAGTTTTCCATGAAAGAAAACTATTGTGCCGGCTTTGTCTGTCCGTCCGCACTTTATTCTGTCCTCATTTTTTCTGTCCGCACTTTTTCTGTCTGCCCTCAGATCTTAAAAACTACTGCAAATTGGTATGTTGATCATCCACCCTCCAATCATCAAACATACCAAATTGCAGCCCTCTAGCCTCAGTAGTTTTTATTTTATTTAAGGTTAAAGTTAGCCATAATTGTACTTCTGGCAACGATATAGGATAGTTCACCACCGGGCCGTGGTTAAAGTTTCATGGACCGCAGCTCATACAGCATTATAACGAGACCACCGAAAGAGAGATCTATTTTCGGTGGCCTTGATTATACGTTGTAGCGGCTGTACAGAAAACTCGATTGCGACGAAGAAACTTCGGCGCATTTAAAAATTTTTATTTTTATATATTTTATTTTTTATTTTTTTTTTATTGTGTTTTACCCAGGTTGCCCTGGGTCATCCGCGTATGCTGTGACCAGTGTAGTGCTATTTAATGGTTTGATAACTTGCCCTACGAATCATGTGAAATGCGAAAAATTAAAATGAACTTAAATTCGTAGAGTGACATCGAGATTTCTTTTGGATTTCTTGTTGAATAAGCGACCAAGGAAATATGGTTTAGAAAATCAAGTGCTATCTCTTGTTTTCATTTCCTTATACATTCTATTTTTTTTTAGGAGATGTAGGGTAGACTATTTTCACTTTCTCTCTCTCTCTCTCTCTCTCTCTCTCTCTCTCTCTCTCTCTCTCTCTCTCTCTCTCTCTCTCTCTCTGTATATAGAGATGTGCGCCGCCATACATTTCAAGGCTGCGACGGCGTTCGACCTGTAGCGATGTGTTATATTGATTCTAGTTGTACCATTTAGCTCTCTCTCTCTCTCTCTCTCTCTCTCTCTCTCTCTCTCTCTCTCTCTCTGTATATAGAAATGTGCGCCGCCATACATTTCAAGGCTGCGACGGCGTTCGACCTGTAGCGAAGATGTGTTATATTGATTCTAGTTGTACCATTTAGCTCTCTCTCTCTCTCTCTCTCTCTCTCTCTCTCTCTCTCCTTTTATATATATTTATATTTATATATATACATATTTATATATTTATACATATATATATACATATTTTATATTTATATATAACATATATGTAGATACAAATATACTATATATACATTGTGTGTAGGCATAAATCAGCTCATGCGGATTTATTACACCGACAGCCTATGACAAACCGTTTTTCTTTCACCTCTCAAAACAACCAAATCAGTGCCAACCGCCAAATCCGGTCTACTTTTCCTTTTAAATGTATGTACGGACGCTCTTCCCTTGTGATTGTTGATGATTACCATATGACTTGTAGCTCTGAGCAGTCCATTTCGTGTGAGGGTTAATGAGCGGTACGACCATTGACCTTGGCCCATTCTCTCTCTCTCTCTCTCTCTCTCTCTCTCTCTCTCTCTCTCTCTGCATGAAGACTGCCCTGCCTAATGAGCAAGACGAGGCCTCCCTGGCACAAAGCATGATATATGTCACAACAACAGTCTCTCTCTCTCTCTCTCTCTCTCTCTCTCTCTCTCTCTCTCTCTCTCTCTCTCTCTCTCTCTCTGTGGTGGAATAACAAATGGCACACGCGGTCACCTGTTTGCAGGGGCAGATTCACCTTGTTCTCGACTTGTTTTTTTTTTATCTTTTTTTATCTACCTCAGTCTTACTGTCTAGTTTTGACCTCTGTTTTTTTTTTATTTTATAGGTTTTTCATGTTGGTGTTTTTCGACCTTCTCCATTGCTTATTATTATTATTATTATTATTATTATTATTATTATTATTATTATTATTACTAAATGAAATTGATGCATCAGAAAAAATTGAGAAGACTCCATACAAATTAAATGTAGCTGATGCGGCAATTTCATTTAACATTACCTGCTTAAAAGAGGGGTTTCTCCCGATATATTATTATTATTATTATTATTATTATTATTATTATTATTATTATTATTATTATTATTATTAATCAGAATGTGCAAACATTCTTTGAGCAATAGAAAGACACTAACTTTCAAACCAAGCCAGCTTCGATAGAACAGAATAGAATACTAAATGCTGGAAAAAATAGAGAGAGAGAGAGAGAGAGAGAGAGAGAGAGAGAGAGAGAGAGAGAGAGAGAGAGAGAGATTCTCCTACTTTCAAAATGGCATTTCCTGCTGGTTAAGTGTACACCCTACTATTACTGAAGGTATTGCTAACGCATGTATTAACTCTGTCCATATGAGGATGTGCGCAGACCACTTTGTGTTTAAAAGCTTATACTTGTTCTATATGACAGCGAGTTCATTTTTAATAATAATAATAATAATAATAATAGTACGTTTAACCTTTTAAGTGTGCTTAAGTATGCTGGCTTAAAGTCAAAGGACTTATCGAATAATAATAATAACAATAATAACAATAATAATAATAATAATAATAATAATAAGTTTAATAATAATATTACGTTAACCTTTTAAATATGTTCAAGTATTCCGGCTGAAAGTCAAAGCATTCATCAAATAATAATAATAATAATAATACGCTTAACCTTTCAAGTATATTCAAGTATTAAGGCTTAAGGTCAAAGCATTCATCGAATAATAATAATAATAATAATAATAATAATAATAATAATAATAATAATAATACGTGTAACCTTTTGAGCATGTTCAAGTATTAAGGCTTAAAGCTTAATAATAATAATAATAATAATACGTTTGTCGTCTTAGTATGCTCAAGTATTAAGATTAATTTCAAAGCATTCATCAAACGATAATAAAACGCAAAATGTATTTAAATGTTTTTTTTTGTTTCTGTGTGTCTGTAACTACTACGGTCTGTTGGTAATTAACTCCATTAGACTTGCCACTACCTACGCCAAAACAAGCCCCTCACCTCATTGGCCCCTCTAAAATGCCGAATGAGGGCACCTTGGTCCAAGCCTCGGGACGGTACGTAACGTCCGGAGGGTCGGCGTTTTTATTCTTGGTTCATTCTTATTTGACAGTCATTTTTGACGGTACGGAACTCTAATGATGATAATGTTGATAATATGCATACTCGAGACATACTCGTATTCCTAAGAACTTGTTTGAATGCCTGAAGGTAATTTAAAAGTTAAGTTTAAATACAGTATATAATCAAATAATTCGACTATTGTTAAACAGGTATATTCTTAGCATATCACAAATCTGTTTAACAATTCACTGTATACATCGA
>NC_089761.1:48104272-48109272 GCF_040412425.1 Macrobrachium rosenbergii | reverse complement strand
TTTCGAAAAAAGTCACAACTACAGTACACTAACAACAATGATAGTACGACACTAATACTATACGTAATTTGTTGTAATAGTAGTTCTTTATCTAGTTTTATACGGTTAATGCAGTGAAACGAATAAACAATTCTAAATATATACATAAACACACGTGAGTGTGTGTGTATAGTGTATGTATGTACGAGTGCGTGCTCGCGCCTGCACGTCTTCTGTTGGTGATGTTGGCACTTTCGAGCGAGTTCCCACGGAATGAAATCCTGCCCTGGCAGGCAGCCCATCTTCACCTTGGAATACAACAACGCCGTTCCAAGATCAACAAATCCTTCAGGAGGCATCCACCTCTCTCTCTCTCTCTCTCTCTCTCTCTCTCTCTCTCTCTCTCTCTCTCTCTCTCGGCTCTGAAAAGCAGCCGAAATCTCTTGGAATGTCCGGCCTGTCGATCAGGCTTCGTTAAAAAGACCCCTGGGAAAGCACGTACGGGGCGCCCCAGGGTGACCTCTCTGGGATGCAAAGCTGGTAATTTCATTGACCTCTTGACCTCGCTTGGCATTGCACCCAGCCCCGACAATGCGAGACCCGCCGACCCCCCGAACATGACCCTTTTTCTCCTGAGAAGTTGACCTCAGTGTCAAGCTTTTTTTTTTTTTTTTTTTTTTTGCTGCGATGAAACAGGGGAATAAATTTGTTTCATCTCATCAGTTTTATTTCAAGTTGATTTCTTCACGATTGGTGATATTTTTTTCCAAATTTATTTCTGACTGAAAGTTTTCATTGTAATTTATTACTTAAAATGTTTGTGATACAATAGTTATTAAAGCTTATTGAAAGTTTTATATAAAAATTTGCTTTTTAATGTAAGCGACATACAAGCTTTAAGTTCATCTCTCAGTGAAAAGTTAAATTCCACTTATTTTTGGTGGTACTGGCGCTTATAGCTATAAGGACCTCTCCAAGCGTACTTGTAATATAATGCGTCTTTCTGAGTACTTGTTATCTTACGTGTAAATCCAGCTTAATTAATTTTTAACAAAAGCGGTATAATGAGCTATTCAAAAATTTGTAATATAACGCTTTTCTCCATCTCATTTCGTTTAATGGAACATTTCCTTTCATCGCTGATATCGTAACATGTCATCTAACACAAATGTATATCTTATGATGTAATATACCTTTGTATTCCTTTTTAGTTTTCTGTTAAGAAAAGTATTGTGCCGGCTTTCTCTGTCCGTCCGCACTTTTTCTCTCCGACCTCAGATCTCAAAAAACCACTGAGGCTAGAGGGCTGCAAATTGGTATGTTGATCATCCACCCTCCAATCATCAGGCATACCAAATTGCAGCCCTCTAACCTCAGTAGCTTTTATTTTATTTAAGGTTAAATTTAGCCATAATCGTGCTTCTTGCAATGATATAGGCCATGCCACCACCGGGCCGTGGTTAAAGTTTCATGAGCCGCGGCTCATACAGCATTATACCGAGACCATAGAAAGAGAGATCTGTTTTCGGTGGCCTTGATTATACGATGTACAGAAAACTCGAGTGCGCCGAAGACACTTCGGCGCATTTTTTACGTGTTTCTTTTGTAAATAATCATCATTCCTCACTCATTTAGAAATGACATTCTTTAACAAACCCTTAACCTCATTTACATTTGAAAGTGAGTCGCCTCAGTCATTCGTAGACATTCATCTCCTGGTGACTGTGTTTCCTGAGGCAAAGGGTACATTCATCATTTTGCGGTTGTGCCATTTATTTTTATTACGCTTATATCTTGGTCGTTACCTTTGCAGTTAGCTGGGTGGTAATTGGTGATTGCTCCCCTTATCGCCGAAATTCCTTGACACGTGCTAATAAAAGTTTTAAAGTGACATTAGAATAATTGTCTTATCATTTAAAATGATCTTGTTATCTTTACAAGACCTTTCGTAATATCCGTGCAAGTTGATGCTAGTCTGCCAGGGAATTAATATTGTATTTCTCCGTGTAATTGTTTGAGGTAGACGTTACACGCACACACACATATATGCATATACATATACATATGTATTTATATATACATATATACATATGTAAGTACATATATATATGTACGTATATACATTGATACACACATATATATATACCTCGTCAAAAATGACAGCAATATAACAGTTTGTTGAGACAACAAGTCTTCACCCCAGGGAGATTCACCGTCCCGCTATTAAGTACCTTCATTCTGCATACTTGAATAGTCCGAGAGAGTCAGGCCCCGGGCTGTGTGACGACAAATATAAGCGTGGAGTTTGTGATTCATAGCTCATTATCAAAAACGGGAAAAATGCATGGATACAGCTTGCATTTTATGAGTAGCATATATAGATAAGTAAATAAATAGAAGACAAATAAATAAATATGTATGGGTGTTGTGCGTGTTGTGTGTGTGTGTGTGGAAAAGGTCAATTAGATATAAATAAATAATTAAATAAATAAATGTGTATGAGTGTTGCATGTGTTTATGTGTGTGAAAAACGTCATTTACAACTACTGAAACCATTGTAATCATTGACTTGAATGGGTTCCGGAGATACAGTGTATCTTCTTTGGCTGTTGGATATAAGCTCCGTAGCTGCTTTAGGGATTTAGACTTTGTTTCGAGTTTCACATCAGTGATTAGGACGGCAGTTCTTGGATTGGTCAGTTCTTTCCTTCAAAGTCAAAGGTAATGCATTACTCTCTTACCCATTTTCCCCTTACTGGTACATTCTTCCTTTTTCTTTCTCTTAGAATCATGTTAACTCAGATGGTTTGGACTGGATTTCAAAGTGAAGTGGTCTTCACTTGAAGCAGTGCTCATGGCTGCTTCGATTTCATTGGCAACACCACCCTCTAATCACCCCTATGAGCTAGGGATAGGGCTTTTCGTGGGAGAATCATCAGCAGCCATTGCCTGGTTCCCCCTGGTCCTATCTTGGGTGCAGGTAGCGGGGAGGGGCTTGGGCGCTGCGTACAATAATGAAAATAGTGACACTGATAGAAAACATAGTTTTAATACCCCAATGGTACATTCCTGATTAAGAAATATTTGAAAGTCTTTGCTCACTAGAGTTGCCTCTGCAGCTACCTGTATTATATTAATTGTTTTCTTCTCTTCTTAGCTGAGCTATTCATATGGTTTTAATTATGCTTCGGCTTCGGTTTTATTCAAGGTGTCATCTGTGTGAGGAGTAGATAATGAATAAATAACCGTTATTACAACCATCGTATTTAAAGTTCTGACTTCATTATGTAAAGTTAAGTATACCTTAGTTTTACCAGACCACTGAGCTTAGTTTTACCAGACCACTGAGCTGATTAACAGCTCTCCTAGGGCTGGCCCGATGGATTAGAACCAATTGGTTACCTAGCAACGAGACCTACAGCTTATTGTGGAATCCGAACCACATTATAGCAAGAAATGAATTTCTTTCACCAGAAATAAATTCCTCCAGTTCTTCATTAGCCGGTCGGAGACTCGAACTCGGGCCTAGCGAGTGCTAGCCGACAACTCTACCGACTCGCCCAACAAGGAACTACTTCATTATGTAATGATTGTCGAACATTACAGTATCAATAATGGAAAGCGAGAGAGAGAATATAAATTCCAGAAGGGCCAACTGCATTACCGCTGCAAAACGCCGGGCAAAACTCTCGCTGAACGCTCCCATTCCATTGTTTCCATTTCGATTGCAAACGCCATTTGCGTCTATTGTCTTAACAGTCGTTCCATCAGAACGATTTGTTCCTTCTTCCTTTCCTCACTTTGTTCTTTTTTTTCATATTCAAAGAGATGTCATAACTCTTCAAGAGAATATGCAATTCATAAGCGTTTTTCCGCCCTCTGGATTCTAAGGAGATCTCGCATAGCGAATATGGGAGTTGTTCTGTCACTCATTCTTATTATAATAACCGGTTTGAATTTCTCCTCTTCTTTCTGTTACTTACAAGCGAGATGTTCTTGTCACTTCCGTTATGACAGTAACTGCATCTTCCACTTCTTCAGAATGGGAGATTATTATAATTTAAATTTGTTGCCACAATAACTTGTTTGATTTACTTTCCTTTGTATCACCTCATTAATTTTATTAGGTGTTTTGACACAATGGAAAACAGCAGAAGGAATATGCAATTTTCTTTTATTGTAGTTATTGTTTTCGCCTTGTCTCTCAGTATTTTTTTAAAGACATTAGTTTCTGTATGAATAAAAAAAGGTAATGAAATTTACTCTCAGTATCACTGTAACAATAACAGTTTCAATTTGTTTTTCTCCCGCTACGCCACCGACTTAATTTAGTTACTCCTGGCAAAAAAAAAAAAGAAAGAAAGAAAACGTTGTAATGCGCTCCAGAACTGAACTCACAGATGCGTCATTTTCTCCGAGGGCCATCGTAGATATTTACCAGCTAGAAAGTCGTCGTTTGCTGGTCACGACGACTCTCCACCAGCCCCAAAGTGCAAACAGCTCATCATCACTGGAACACATCTTCAATTATCGGGTTATTCAATGCTGCATATTAATGCGGGGAATAATTCACGATAATTATCAGAGTACAAGGCGTCCTTTGTAAATCGTGGGGCACACGGCGATGTTAATTATGATAATGTGGCCGTGAGGTTTCTAAGAAAGATGGGTAAAGTACCCAGCCGTTGGGTCGGTCATTGTTAGTGCAATAGAGTGGAATTGGTAGGTGGATATTAAAAGAGAAATGGAGTGGTTTATTTACCCTGAAATATATCAGCACAAAGCTAATTGCAAAGGTATTTTAGATTTTGAGGGTTGAATTTTTGTTATCTACGTGTTCATATATATATATATATATATATATATATATATATATATATATATATATATATATATATATATATATATATATATGTACATATGTGTTTGTAAATATATATGTATGTACGTATATATGCATGCACACACAAACATGTTGTAAATATATATATGTATATATATATATATATAAACATATATAT
>NC_089761.1:48081772-48099272 GCF_040412425.1 Macrobrachium rosenbergii | reverse complement strand
ATTTCATTTTTCACTTATTCTTGAAATGACCTTCACCATCAGTGATCGTATGTATTTTCGATTTCAGTGATCTTTTATCCAGTTCATTTATTCTTTATTTCATATAAAAATGGCCTTTCATTCAGTGAATATTCAGGATGACGCATTAAAATTACCTCCATCTAAGCCTAATTCCTCTATCTTTCATCTTATCAAAACCACTTTCATTTAGATTATTTCTGCATCTTACGTATAAGCAATGTTTCCTTCAATCAGTTTTATAATCTAAAAGTAAATGGTTTTTAGTTCAAGCGAGGAAATAAGGCATGGTTTAACATCTAGCGGGAAATGATTCCAAATTGCAGTTATCGTGAGTAAGTGGTTGATGCATCAGGCATCAGAATGACTGATGGCTCGTCAGAGTGACGTTCAATTATATCATTTTTTCTTTGGACGTGAGAGAGAGAGAGAGAGAGAGAGAGAGAGAGAGAGAGAGAGAGAGAGAGAGAGAGAGAGAGAGAGAGACTTCTTCATCACGTAGCGTTGAAGTGACTTCCACTAATTCCTTTTGAGGTGGTATTAATATATTACAATTTAAGATACAATGGTATATTACCAGGGCTCTAACCATCTTAAGTTAAGAGAGGTTAGGTCTGGTCATTAATTGGAAGGGTGACCGAGACATTATTCACGGCTTTGGCCCAGCTGTTGAGGAAGGCATGGAGCTAGCAACCCCACTCCATTAGTCTTGAATATCGGAAGACTACCACCATCTGGTGTCACCCCTTTTAAGTGGGTAAAGGCGTGTGGTGATAAAAGAAAATAATGATATAACTCTTAAGTTAGATTCATGGAATGAGAAGACAGTGAAACTAAGAGTCCAGAGGAATTTGAAGGTAATATAAAATGGAAATCTTACGGAAGACTTCGTAATAATAATGTGTAATGAATGGATGGCTCTTGAAAACATAACAAACAATTGAAAACGAGGCGCGTCAATAACACGAAAGTATAAATGATTGATTGCATGATGCCAGCCCTTCTTAAGCATACAAAAAAAACAAATGTAGAAAACAACAATGGCCCAGAAAAAAAGTGTTACAAAACACCGCAGTAAAAGTACGAATATTTCAAGAGCGTTTCCCCAACCATAAAAGAAGACGTAATGGAAATATTCACGACAGAATACAATGCAAGAATTCCCCCCACCCCTCCTTACGATATTCTAATCTGAAGAAGAAGAAGTGCAAGAAGTCAAGTGTCATGTTATCTTATCGGACTGAAAGGTGTGACGGCGAAATTACACTTGCGGCGAGGAAGAGGTTATAAGATTTTTCCTAATTTTCGCGCGATAACCATCAGGCCGTTGCCGAGGATTTTCTCTCGGCTGTTCGGGAAGTCCGCGCGGCGTTCTTAAGGACGGGATTCTTCTAACCTTTCACATTGCATCGGCGTTTTTCTGCGCATGTTTTGTTGTTATTTTAGTGGCGGGTTCCGTCAGTGTCTTTGTTGCTGTTTTACTCTCATTAATTGGGTCATGTTTTTTGAAGAATAGTTTTATTTCTTTTTTGTTTTACTTAGGTTACTGAACTTAATTGCATTCCATGTGGATTGCTTTCTTGGTTTTTTTTTTATATTTTCAGTTCCACATTTTATTGAGCAATGGCCCCCGTATAATTTTATTCATATGTGATTAATCATGATACTGATACTTACCGTTCTTTTATTTTCTTGTATTTAAAGGTCTTCTTATTAATTATATATTATATTTACTTATTTCACTGTACGCTTATTGTTCGTTTTTTGTCCCATAACAGTGACCCATAAATTTTTAAACATATTATATTTACTTATTTCACTGTACGCTTATTGTTCGTTTTTTGTCCCATAACAGTGACCCATAAATTTTTAAACAATGACCTTTCCTTTCATTTTTGGTCTTTGTGCTTGCAGATGCATCATGCATAAAAATATGCATGTACCTAGTAGTTATGGCAAGATACTTTCACTTAAGTAAGCTGTTGAAAGTAACAGCAATTTCGCCAAATGAAATCTTCCAGTGGGTTTCTCTCTTCTCTCTTATTGTTCCAGAATAACTATACGGATTATAGGATTATTTGTTTTAGGTTATCAATTGCCTGGTCCGCTGGTGTAGTGGTTAGTGTCGTGGCATGCTACTCAGATGTCGCGAGTTCGCGTTCTCTCTCCGGACGATGAAAAACCATTGGCTCTGTATCATGATCACTTACTGCTGCAGTGTTGGGTCTGCGGTGGGAGGTTGAAACCAAAATTCTTTGGAAGCTTGAATTTCAAGTCAGTGTCCCCGTGTGCCTGTTCCGTGTGAATAGTTCATCTACAGAAATAATAATAATAATAATAATAATAATAATAATAATAATTATTATTATTATTATTATTATTATTATTATTATTATTATTATTATTATTATTATTATTATTATTTTCTTCTGGGCAAGGTTTAGGAGTAGTAGAAGGTTTTATCCGTCCATTTTTAAATCCAAATTTACACAAGGAGTGAAGGTGCTCGACCCACAATATTGACACATTGCTCCTACGTAGAGTAATATTGGTTTCATAATGGTACCTTTTCAGTGTGCTGGTGAGACTACGGCCCACAAACCATCCCCACGATGGTGCTCTTTCAGCCATCAGGGCAATAAATGCCATTAGCTTCTGATGACACGAGGAGGTCACTTATTAATCTAATGTCAAGCACTGAGTTTCTTAAGTTTTCTCATTTGTTATTAGATAGTGTACATATTTTTAGTCCTAAAATACACCTGCAGTTCTTTTGTTACTGTATCTTGGATTTCAGAGGCAGTTTAGGTGATCATTATTAGGAAATTGTACATTTGCATTTTCCAGCACTGCTTCTTCAACTCCATTAACGCCAAGCTTTTACCTGTACGTAATGACGATGTCAAAATGTAAGCTAAATTGAAGCGAAATTTGGAAATGTACACATATATCTATCTATCTATCTGTCTATATATATGTGTGTGTGTAAATATGAGTCATTTTGACACGATTGATTTGGTGACAAAATTAGTTTTCATCTCCAATCATGTTTGTCCTTTTTCAAAAAACGTAAAATTATCAATATTCCACAAAAAAACATATGTATATACAGTATATATATACATACATGTGGGTTTTTTGTGAAATGTTGATAATTTTACGTTTTTTGAAGAAAAAGGACAAACTGGATTGGAGATGAAAGCTAATTTTGTCACCAGATCAATCGTGTCAAAGTGAGTCATATTTTTTCTATAGTTCCTAAATCCATATTACGAAAGCTGTTCTGCGGGACAGATTTCATAATTTTTTCAAACTATGTGAAACGCCGTAAATAACAAATGAAAAACGCCAGTCTTTCTCTTAATAAATGTGATCACTTTGCGCTGTGGACTCGTCTTCATTGTAAAAAAAATTTTTTACGAACTCTTCTCTTTCGCAGACACCTGCTGGCAAGGTACGCTGAATTTATTGTTTTTTAATTTAATTGAAAAAAAATTAATAATCACGGGAAGCATTAATAATGGAAGGTTGCCCGGAAAACTGTCTGTCAAATTACAAAGTACTGAAGTGGAGGAAAACGGGAAAACAGAATAGATAGTATTCACGTCTATTTCTTATAGATTTTGTTATAGATTTTTCATTTTTAGTTTCAGTTATTTCTAACCCTTGTTTTAGTGAAAACAAGCCGCTTTAGTTACAACAAACATAAAACTAAATAAAACTAAATAATAGTGGATGAAAAACAGAGAAGGTGTCATTTTACTGAACGCAATATTACTGACCCTTTCACCATAGAAATATCTGCATCATTTTCATTCATTAGTGAGTGTTCAGTAAATACTATAATCATTATTGAAGGTAATACTTCTCATTTATTGCCGTTGATGCAATACCTATTAAGTCCTAATTACATCAGTTATTGAATTACAGTCGTAATATTATATGTATATGTATATATATATATATATATATATATATATATATATATATATATATATGTATGTATATATATAAGTGTGTGTGTACATATTCATCATATCGTTTTAACTTCAAACTATTTACAGCTGGGTATTAACCTTACTTTCTTAGCCTCGTTCATTTACTTTTCTTTTCACACACAAAAAATATCCCAATAAGTGACCATTGAACGGAAACCTTCCGTCACCTTTTGCTTTCAATATGCCACCCCTGGAGGAGGTTGTTTGGTTGAAAATAACGCCACTTAAAGGCACTTGTTGCCACCTGGACCCTTTCATTTTCGCAGGTTAATTGCATTTCCGGTACCGTGAACTTTTGGTGATTTGCATATACTCACTTGCACGCATCAGAGTATATGAATATGTATGTGTGTGTATGTATGTATGTATGAATGTGTGTATATGTGTATGTATATATTATATGTATGTATGTATGTATATATATATATATATATATATATATATATATATATATATATATATATATATAAATATAATACTGAATGAAAAACATAAAAGCAAAATGCTTTTATTATAAATAATTTTATTATGGATTTTTTTTCTCACACTTCTGAAGACAAGTTGAATTGATTATTGTTTATATATATATATATATATATATATATATATATATATATATATATATATATATATATATATATACATACATATATATATATATAATATATATATATATAATTAATAACAGGACCACATTTAGACAGGATGGTAACTAACGGAGATTTATATTCAAAACAACTTACAAGCTTTCCAGGACTGTCTGTCCTTATCGTCTGGTAGCCGTAATTGTATTAATACACAGAACAATTTTGCAAGTGGTCTAGTGTAATATGCATCTATTATGAATGAATGTGTGTATGTATGTGTATGGCTAGAAAAACGAAGGTGATTTATCAAAAATATTGTTTTTCTCTTTATTTTTTTACTTCTTCATTAAATTTCACTGGTAAACTTAATTTTAGATGTGATAAGTAAACTTTTTTTTACTTAAATGCACACTATCTTTTGATGCAACTCGCCGTAATTTTTGTCAGAAATTTTCCAGCCACAAAAATAAAGTCGGAACATGCCGACTGTCCTTCACTCACTTTTTTCCGTAGCCCCAGCGACCTTTCTTTTTAAAACCCACGGTACTCCACCCATCCGACAGTGTGCTTCCTGTTCTTAAAACTTTTTTCGGCAGCAGCATCATCATTATCTCCCGTAGGGGGTTAAGTGCCGTCAGTGCACCTCATGCGATGCACTGTAGGCATTACTTAAGGTTCTTTGCAGCGTGCCTTCGGCCCCTAGCTGCAGCCCCTTTCGTTCCGTTTACTGTACCTCCTTTCAGATTCTCTTTCTACCATCTTACTTTCCAGCCTCTCCCAAAAGTTGATTCACAGTGCAACTGCGAGGTTTTCCTAATGTTACGCCCTTCAAACTTTTTACTGTCAATTTCCGTTTCAGCGCTGAATAACCTCCTGGGTCCCAATGCTTGGCCTTTGTCTTAAATTCTGTATTCAATTCAATCATTATTATTATTATTATTATTATTATTATTATTATTATTATTATTATTATTATTATTATTATTATTATTATTATTATTATTATTGGAACTGTTTATACATTTATATATAATAAATAAAACTTTCTGTAGAAACTTATTCTTTACAAACTTACACAGAACAGGCTGACATTAAGTTAATGAAGAAGCTATTTTACAACGGGTTCATTCAGTAAAGAAATAGATGGATTTATTTCAAAACAGTAGTTTTCACTAAAGAAATAGATGAATCTATTTAAAACAGGGTTATTCACTACAGAAATAGATGAATTTATTTCAAAACTTATTCACTAAAGAAATAGATGAATCTATTTCAAAACTTATTCACTAAAGAAATAGATGAATTTATTTCAAAACAGGTTTATTGAGTAGAGGATTAGATGAGAATAAACCACTACTTAATCGGACTCTCCCAAAATCCCCCATCCACTTTCTAACGTATCCAGCATCTTGCCAACTCAAGACTTCGTTTCTTTCACTCGTAATAAATGTTCCCGGTACAAATTATGTTTCATTGACTAATCATCTCTACTCTCTCTCTCTCTCTCTCTCTCTCTCTCTCTCTCTCTCTCTCTCTCTCTCTCTCTCTCTCTCTCTCATTTCACTCACGTCTGCTCATCAGATGTTTAGGGCGGTGCAGAGGATTCCATCTTACTTTCTTTGATCTCTCTCTCTCTCTCATATATATATATATATATATGTGTGTGTGTGTGTGTATATATTCTCTTATATATATATATATATATATATATATATATATATATATATATATATATATATATATATATATATATATATATATATATATATATATATATATATATATATATATATATGTAATATAGATTATATATATATATATATATATATATATATATATATATATATATATATATATATATATGTGTGTGTGTGTGTGTAATACAGATTTATATATTTAGTATATATATTGTATATGTGTGTGTACTGTATGTGAGTAAGTGCAAACAGCGTTGGTAGATGAGCAGAAACTATAGTGCATTAAAGTGTGTGTATATACATATGTATATATACATATAAATATATGTATATATATATGTGTGTGTGTATACTGCTTGTCTCTTTATGCATGCATTTTTACGTTTGTTTACATATGTGTAAGTGTATATATGCAGAAATGACATTCTCAATACACATCTTCTTGTGTGTATTCTGCAAGTTACAAGTAAACACATGATTGCACTCACCCATTTTCATATAATATAATCAGTAAGCACATGTACATGCATACATACCTATGTATATATATCATAGTTTTGTCTCTGACTTCTTTGCATTGTCAGTAGTCCATAAATGCCCTTTCTAATCGAAGTCCTTTTACTTTGTCAATACCTTACAACCAAAGGGAATTATAAATGATAAATGTATCTACCCTGGCCAGGATTCGAACCTACGCAAGTTGGATTTGTGCAGAGGTGAGTCACTGTCTCTGTATCAAATCCAAAAGGCATATGTTCGAATCCTAGACGGGGTACATGCCCTTAAATATATTTCCCTTTGGATGTGAGTTATTTCAAAGATAGAGGGAATTCGATATTACATGGCATTTCTGACTTTGTATATGAACCTATTTACATCGTCAGAATCACATACACATAAACAAGTATAGCCAGTTCTCAACATAAGTTTGTTTTGCGTGTTTTATGTTTCTTTTTCATTTTTATCATTTTACAAAAAAGAAAATGAAAGAAACAGTTCCCAGCCTCTGACGCACACAAAACAAAATTTCCAACAAACAGGGCCATAACTGTCCATACATGTTCATTATACATATTCATGAATTACTGAAAACCGCAATGGTAAATTTTTGAAAAGCACAAACCTAAATTTTGCCAAACACATTACTCGTATTGTAAATGAACACTACCCAATTGTGCCGCTTTTTCACAAGGGCGAAATCACGCGTCAGATTCACCAGAAATTTTCCTCCCACTCAAAATGGAACAAAACCGTCACTGCTCACCTAATAAGAGGTGAATCCAGCAACAGAAGGCGGAGAACTTTATCCGATTCCGACCCATTTTGGAGCGACGACGACGTCCGAATCGCTTCAGTCGAGCGAGTTGACGGGAATGTGTGAGAGCGTATGAAGAATTTACGAGAATGTATGAATCACCAGTGAAACGCACAACAGAGTAACGCACTGTATCTTTAAAAGTGAGCGATTCGTTCGAACGGAAGGAACTGAGGCCCGCGTGAAGATTCACTCTCACTTTTATAGTCTCTTCCACGTACGCCGAGGGTCGTTCCAGTCTTGAGGAGGAGGAGGAGGAGGAGGAGTGAGGAAAGGGAGGAGGCACTGAGGAAGGCACCCAAAGACGACGAGAGGTTGGGTAAGATCAGGAGGGGAAAGATGCCAGCTGAACTGCTTTGGGGGCGAGAAGGGAGGGGTGGGGGTTAGTTAGGGCGGAGGGTGGGGTGTTTCTGAGGCAAGGCGAGGCCAAAAATGGTAATCGGTCTTTCTTAAGACAGGGAAGGATAGGCTTAAGTTGTTTTACTTTCAGATCGAGATAATATATTGCATATTCCATGTGAGGTGAAGTCACAGTCAATATGTCAGTTCCCTTTTCTCGATTATATTTTATTCATTTTTTTCTTGACCTGCTATTCCGTCAGAACCATAGACAAAAAATCGAAAACCCACCAAGGAGTTTTAATTAATCAAGAAATGAGTCGTTGGCAACCCGCAGACTCACCTGGTGTGACCCAGGGAAACGTCACGACCTCATGTGAGACTGTGAACCCGCCATCTTCTTCTTCTTCTTCTTCTTCTTCTTCTTCTTCTTCTTCTTCTTCTTCTTCTTTCATGATCACATATGTATGAGGTTGGTGGTGGTGGCTGGCAGCGCCCATTTCAAGATTTTCTTCGTCAGGAGATTCTCGGCCGAGACCAGGACCCCTTCCATTACCATCTCGCGGCGTCTCAGTTTCTTAATCGCGGTAATAACAGGAAATTAATGTGTCTCTTACGAAGATGGCGGCCTTGGCGACTTATCTGTGTGTCGTCTTCGTGACACTCGAGATGGATCTTATGTCTCTTTGACTTTTTCAGTTGCTGGTTAGATGGATCCCGGCGGTGGAAAGAACCTGCGGTGACATTTTCGTTCTCTTGAACACTGTTATTCCATGTCCTTAGGCTGGGGCGGGGGTCTCTCTCTCTCTCTCTCTCTCTCTCTCTCTCTCTCTCTCTCTCTCTCTCTCTCTATATATATATATATATATATATATATATATATATATATATATATATATATATATATATATATAATATATATAATGTGTGTTTGTGTGTGTATATATATACATTTATTTTATATATATATATATATATATATATATATATATATATATATATAATATATATATATATATATATATATATATATATATAATATATTTGTGTGTGTGTATACCTTGAAAAAAACACATATATTATATATATATATATATATATATATATATATATATATATATATATATATATATATGTATGTATATATATATATATATATATATATATATATATATATATATATATATAGTGTTTATGGGGATGTGATATATATATAGGCCTATATATATATATATATATATATATATATATATATATATATATATATATATATATATGTATGTATATATATATATATATATATATATATATATATATATATATATATATATATATATATATATATATATATATATATATATATATATATATATATATAGTGTTTGGGGGGGGATGTGCGTGCGTGCACTTATACATGCATGCATATTTAAATATATACGTATTTATATATGCATCCCTTTTCAACTTTAACCCGTTTCCGTACAGAGGCAGGCGCCAGAGAAATAAAAGAATAGTATGCCACATTCATACTTAAACTAATGAATCGTAGATGAAAGTCCTGTGTAGTAGAACTTCCATAACATTAGGCGTTTCCTACACTTAATCTAAAGGCTCTTCAGCAGCACATCGAACCCTCTTACACGCAAACTGCGCCATTCACTCCTATCTTGCAAGACTCGGGCTTCCTAAATGTTAAGACCCTTTCTTGCCAATACCTCCGTCACACCATTTATCCAACTCTTCCTAGGTCTTATTCTCTTTCTTCTAATTCTTTTAAATTAAACTCCAATTCATCAAAACCTAGCTATTTGTAAGACATCATTCCAAGAAAGCCTGTTTTTTTTACATAAGAGAAAATAATCAAATAATATAAACAAGGTCTCTGGGTCTTTACCATGTGTTCCCCGTATGGGGGCAGTGCCGTCAGTGCGCCTTATGCGGTGCACTGTAGGCATTACTTAAGGTTCTTTGCAGCGTCCCTTCGGCCCCTGGCTGCAACCCCTTTCATTCCTTTTACTGAACCTCCATTCATATTCTTTTTCTTCCACTTTACTTTCTACCCTCTCCTAACAATTGTTTCAAAGTGCAGCTGCGAGGTTTTCCTCTGTTACACCTTTCAAACCTTTTACTGTCAATTTCTTTTTCAGCGCTGAATGACCTCATAGGTCCCGGCGCTTGGCCTTAGGCCGAAATTCTATATTCCATTCCATTTACCATGTGTTATGTATAGCTGATTTAAAAGTATAGCATTCAAGCTCTTTTGGTATGTGCTGAATTTTAATGATCATTTGAGATGATTTATTCCTTAAGCTTTTTCGCCAGTGCTGATAATAAAGCTTCTTGAAAATAGTAATGATGCAATGATAAAAGTTAGTCAAATATGTAATGTCAGCTATTTATAGCTGGTGAAGAAGCAGCTATTTCATTGAGGATGATAATAACAGTATAGTGATGATAATGACATCATTAATAGCAATTAATCATTTGTAATTTTCAGTGTAATTATAATTACAACAAAAACTACACCGAATAAACAAAACAGCGATGGAAACAAATGTGAATAAAAGATACGTCAATATTTCTTCCATTTGGCTGACAAGACTCATTTCGCCCACAGGAAGGGAGCGACTCAAGATGATGACGTCGATTCAACACAGCCACACGAGCGATCAGCCCCAAAATGCCAAGGTGTGGGAACCACAAGGTAAGTGAATGTATATACACTGATTGCCTGCCTACCTGTGCGGTTGGATGTAATGGACCAAGTTTCGATAACAAGGTAAGGAGAACACGGATTTTGTGACGAGTGATTTTCTCTCTCTCTCTCTCTCTCTCTCTCTCTCTCTCTCTCTCTCTCTCTCTCTCTCTCTCTCTCTCTCTCTCCTCCTTCTTCTTCTTCTTTGAAAATCTCCGTTTCTCATATCTACCTCCTCTGCCAAGATTTAATTTCAGAAATTATTTTCCTCTTATGTTTTGCATTCATTTTGGTGCCTTATTCCCCCCCTCCCCATTTCCCCTACTCCTGACCCTCTACCCCAAAAACCCACCACCCCAAGGAGACTAGATTTAAATCTAACCTCCTGGCACCAACGAACCCCCAACAAAGTCCGTGATTTAAAATTTTTCCTAATTTTTTTGTTGCTGGTGTGAGAAGTTATCGAGAGCATTTCATAGATATTTTAAATTTCTTTTCACTAGATTCGGTTTGTTTTATGTTTCATTTGGCATAATTGTAGTTTATATTATCAAAATAAGAAGATTAACACCGTTATTGTGATCGGTTTTTTCAGAATTATTGTTGGGAAAATTATATATATATATGTATATATATACGTATACATATATATATATATGTATGTATGTATGTATACTTTTATGTGTGTATATATATATATATATATATATATATATATATATATATATATATATATATATATATATATATATATATATATATATATACATCTATGTAAATGTGTTTTTGCTGTAAACTGTAAATCTTACGTGTGTGGTACGTTGCAGATAATCATTGGGATCTATATTCGTGAGACTCACTACAACAAAAAAAGTTATTATACGAATTAAGACACGGTATATCTTGCACAATCACGAACTGGTTTCGTTGAGTCCTCTATCATTTATTCATATGATATATATATATACATATATATATTATATATATTTATATATATATATATATATATATATATATATATATATATATAAATTTCTGAAATTTATTTCTGTTCTACACGTGATTGTGTGTTGATTATTTATATATATATATATATATATATATATATATATATATATATATATATATATATATATATATATATATATATATATATATAAAGTATTTGGACCGTGCACTGAATTAATCGTATAATACCAACATAAGCATAACAATAACATCTATAATATTGGGGTTTACATTACTTTTTCATTATCGAAGATTACATAGATTTCCATCAGGGCTGGTAAGATTATTTTAGGTGATTCAACTTGGATCTAAATAGCCCATAACCTGAGTGATTTCTCTCTCTCCTCTCTCTCTCTCTCTCTCTCTCTCTCTCTCTGGTGTGCTGATATTTATAAGTCTGTTTTTTTAATCTTTCTCCTTCTATCTAAATATAATTTCAGAAATTATTTTCCTCGTGTCTTTTGCATTTGCATTCATTTGGGTACCTCAGCCCCTCCCCCACCCACCACGAGGCCCAGCACCCCACCCCCGAAAAAGTCCCTGTTATTTCAGTTTTTTATCTCTTCTTTGTCCGTTGCTGGCGTGAGAGGTTATGGAGAGTATTTTATGTAGAACGTATATTTTTAGTTTAATTCAAGTTTTATCTGGCATCATTATCGTTTACCTTATCAAAATGTCACATCGACTTTGAGGAACCAAACAACGTTATTGCGATCAGTTTCTCGGGAATTTTGTTGGAAAATATATATATATATATATATATATATATATATATATATATATATATATATATATATATATATATATATATATATATATATATATATAATAAATAGTATATATTTGTATGTATATATATGTGTGTGTGGGTGTATTATGTATATACAGTATATATATTTATATTTATATATATATATATATATATATATATATATATATATATATATATATATATATATATATATATATAAAAGGGTGTGTGTGTGTGTGTGTGAGTGTATATATAATGAAATTTTGCCGGACACTGTTAACCTCATCGATGTGATACGTTGCAGATAATCGTTAAAATCTATGTTCGTGAGACTCGCTACAACAAAAAGTTATTTTACGAATTAAGACACGTTATATCTTGGGCAATCACGAACTGGTTTCGTTGAGTCTCCGACCATATATTCATATAAAATATATACGTACCAGTTACGTCTTATTTGTATATGACCCCAATATAAAGCATTTGGACTGTACACTGGGTTAGTCCGTGGTAGAACACTTCAGCTTAATCGTATAACATCAGCAACAAGAAACAATAGCAACTGCGATATTGGGGTTTATATTACTTTTCATTATCGAAGGTTACATAGAACTGCATCAGGGTCGGTGAGGTACTTTAGGTGATTCAATCACGGTTCATACAGTTTGATCTGAATCACTACTAACCTGAGTGCTTGCTCTCTCTCTCTCTCTCTCTCTCTCTCTCTCTCTCTCTCTCTCTCTCTCTCTCTCTCTCTCTCTCTCTCTCTCTCAAGAAGTTAGTCATTTGAATCTATTACCTCTCGTCACCGACATCTGGCGGTTATGTATAGAAACAGTTCTTGAAACAAGACGTCACCGGCTTTTTTTATGAGAACAAACTTTACGGTATAGAATTTCGTTGATCAGTCTATATATTTATAATAATAATGAGAAGACACGAGAAGGAAGTGAAAAAGGATCTAAGACACAAAATCTCATTAACAATAATCACTCTCAACACTTCACAAGCGGAATGGTCTCATAAAGTATGCTCGATCCCTAGATAAATTATAATATGCTTTTAAAAGCACCCTCTTTTTTTTCTTCAATTTTTTTTTTTATTTGGGAAGAGATTTTATTTATTAACTGTATTTAGCATAAAAAAAAATAAATGGAATCATTTACACCGGAGTAAATCATCTTTTTCGGCATTCTAATCTTTTTAGAACACCGATAATAGATTAACGCGAATGGAATATAGGTTACCTGTATGGAATGCTTTATGTTGTAGAGGGGTTTCTGTACGAGACGCTCATCCATGATTCTATAGTTATGTGACGAATACAACATTACTTTACTGTCGTAAAGTAATTCTTTGGAGTCACCCCCACTTAGGGAAGGCAGTTTACAGTTCCAAGAAAAAAATGTACAGAACCAAATATGATTGTTGTAAGACCACTGCGTTTTTTTTTTTCTTTAATTTTACTTCATCATACACTTTTGCAATCCTTGCTTGACATGATAATGTATAATTGAACTTCCACACGTGAAAAGCAAGAGAGAGAGAGAGAGAGAGAGAGAGAGAGAGAAAGTCTCCGTTCGACTAGCAAAACCTGCCCCACGGCAAAAAAAAAAAAAAACTAAGCGATAATTATGACGAAAGCCTAAAATTTCAAGGGTCAGGTATCGGCTTTGCATGAAATACAGAAATATGCAGGAAATAAAAAAATCGGGACCAAAGAAATAAATGATATGTAAAACTTATAAAGAATGTCTAAATATCGATTATGCATGAGAATATGTGGTGAAACCCCACAAGGGAAGATAGAGTAATAAATTCTTAGAAAGATTTCTGGTGGGATGAGAATGCATTAATCTAGATCTGTTTATAATGAAGAGAAAAATTCTCAGGGTTTTAAATGGATTGTCTGCGCTGAAATGCATGAAGGAATATGTCAGTAATGAAAGGAGGGTAGAAATAAAGTGCAACAGAAAGCTATTGAAAAAGTATATGAGGGAAAATAACATAGTGTCTTGCAGTCTCCTAAAGGATGATATAGAAGAGGAAAAAAAAAGTATTTTCAAGGCGCATTTTAAATTGATGCTGTAAAGGAGAGAAATTAAAAAAACATTGTAAATTATATAACTGTATATAATGAGTTACACTTTATATGTGAATAATAATCAAAATAAGTGCTGTGCTTATATATATATATATATATATATATATATATATATATATATATATATATATATATATATATATATATATATATATATATATATATATATATATATATATATATACATGTGTTATGTATATATAATATACACACACATATACACGTGTGTGTGTGTGTGTATGTTGTGTGAAGGAGGGAGTATTTAAAGAGAAATGAAGACGTGGAAGAGAAAAACAACCCGCTCTGTGCTAACGATGAACGAGGAAGATAACGAAGACAATGGCTGCGCTGTGCTGATCGGACCGAGACAAAGAAAGAAAGCGAAAATGAGAAAACGTGCGACGGCTGATAAAGAGAGAGAGAGACACACAAGGGACAGAATTTCCAAACAGCCTTAGGAAAGCCAGGAGACTTTGCCTGAAAGTGAATGATTAATGGTATCGATAAGGTTGATTTTTTTATATTAAAAATTATAGTCTGTTTGATAATGATAGTTGCACTTGTAATATGATTATGATTGAATGATAGTGTTAACAGGGATTTTAATTTTATTATGATTATCTGTCATGAAAGTTGGACCAAAGCTTTTATGGCGGGGGCAATTATCATCAAATGCCAATTGTTGTCATTGATATTGACAAAAATGGTTAAGACAAATCTCTTTTGGGATTTGAAGCGTTTACCGGTGATTTGCCCGGCCAACACTATTTCCACTCATTCACAGAGTGCACAATAGGAGTGGAAATAGATATGCTACTGTATATACTTTGCAGTCATTGCTGGCCTACTCTATTTATTTATTTGGTTTTACACACACACACCCCCCCCCCACCAGCAGTGGGTAGGCATTCAGTTTTAGTCCCCAAAGACAATGAGGTGGATTGTGCATTTCAAACTGGCAGTCACCCCTTTAAGTGATTTCTAGTTTATGTTGCTTGCTTACTCACCTGGAAATCTTTTTTTCCAAGCGAGCTTGCCTGTTTACTCACCTGGAAATTTTTTTCCAGGCCAGCTTGCCTACTTACTCAATGGAAATTTTTTTTCCAGGCGAGCTTGCCTGCTTACTCACCTGGAAATTTTTTTCCAGGCAAGGTTGCCCGCTTGCTCGCTCTGAAATTTTTTCCAGGCGCAGTTGCTTGCTTGCTCACCTGGAAAAATTTTTCTTAGGAGAGGTTACCTGCTTACTCACCTGGAACTTTTTTTCTAGGCGAGCTTGCCTGCTTACTCACCTGGAAATTTTTTTCCAAACAAGATCGCCTGCTCACTCACCTGGAAATTTTTTCCAGGCGAGGTTGCCTGCCTGCTCACCTGGAAATTTTTTTCCAGGAGAGGTTGCCTGTTTACTGACCTGGAAAAATTTTTCCCAGGCGAGGTTGCTTGCTTACTAACCTGGAAATTTTTTTACAACGCGGTCACCTGCATACTCTCCTGAAATTTTTTTTCCAGAAGAGGTTGCCTGCTTACTCACCTGGAAAATTGTTTTCCAGGCTTGGTTGCCTGCTTAGAATGCAGGGACAATTATATTATGATTGCTGTTTTCATTATCGCATTTTGCTTTATGTTACGATATTATAGATATTAAAATGATCTATATTTACTATATTATGATATCTTTCCTCATCATCTACATCCAATACCTTATTTAATATCAATCAAATTCTTGTGCCTTTGAAAAGGTACAATCTTTTGTTGTTCTGTTTCTTGTGTATTCATTTCTACTGTGCCCTTTTCTTGTCAGGTTTTATATACTCACTCTTCTGAGCGTTTGCCTCTCTGTTCATCTGTATGTCTGTCTGTCTACAGGATATCTCAAAAATTCGAAGAATGAGTTGCTTGAAATTCTGTGCTGGGGCTGGCGACAGGGCCAAGGAAGAGACGGTTAAATTTTGAGATGGATCAAAGAGCCTTTGGAGTTGAGAATGAATTCCTTTGCCGCTGGTGGACATACTTGCTCTGGATTTTGCTTTTTAGTTTTCTTTAAGAGAAAACTACTGAGATGGCTATTTGTCTGTCCGTCCGCCTTCAAGTCTTAAAAACTACTGAGACTAGAGGGCTGCAAATTGGTATGTTGATCATCCACCCCCCAATCATCAAACATACCAAATTGCAGCCCTCTAGCCTCAGAGGTTTTTTTTATTTTATTTAAGGTTAAATTTAGCCATGATCGTGCGTCTGGCACGCTGTAGGTGCCAACAACCATGCCACCACCGGGCCGTAGCTGAGAGTTTCATACAGCATTATACGCTCTGCTGAAAACTCGATTGCACCGATGAAACTTCGGCGCATTTTTACTTGTTTGTATTCTTAGCAAACTTCTCATTGATATGATCAATTTTAGCCTAGTAAATTTTTAAGCTGTGCAGGTCCCGTTACAAGATTTTCACGAAAGTTTTCGTAAAAATTTTGTTTTTTTTACCTCATTACTGTGTAAATTATACAGATCTCGAAATATCTAACAAAATTGATTTATATGTGTTTAAGGCTTAAAGTTTTTTCTGCAAAGGCGGTTCGATATTAATCATAAAGGCGCAAAATACAAATTATATATACACACACACATTATATATATATATATATATATATATATATATATATATATATATATATATATATATATATATATATATATATATATATATATACACACACACACTACTTACTACCAATTGAGGACACACACATGCACTCTTATGTGTGCATATACAGTATGTATATATATATATATATATATATATATACATACACACATATAAAACCAATATATTCACTCGTATGTTTATGTGTATGTATATATATATATGTGTGTATGTACATATATATATATATATATATATATATATATATATATATATATATATATATATATATATATATATATATATATATATATATATATATATATATATATATATATATATATATATATAT
>NC_089761.1:48074272-48076772 GCF_040412425.1 Macrobrachium rosenbergii | reverse complement strand
TCGTGGGTCCCAGCAATGTGCCTGTGGCCTAAATTCTGTACTCCACTCCTGTAGAGTGCAACCGCCGTTTGGAACCGTCTAAAAAGTTAATCGGAATAGGAAGAGTTACAAAGTTACAAACACGAAGGTAGGACCTTCTCAGTCAAGGCGTGTGGAATAATGTTCTGTAAGATACGAGTGGTGTGATATCTTCTTTTCAGAAGTTTTATTATTCGCATCATAAAATTTTGACTCTTCACGTCGGACACAGTTTCGATAGGCTGATTTGGATAACCATTTGATCATGAAAATAAAGTAATTTAATTTCTCTCTCTCCCTCCCTCTGTCTTCGATAGGCCTTTCTATATTTTCTTCTCTAGATATATTGTCCATTATAAGGCTATGCTGGATAATATATATATATATATATATATATATGTATATATATATATATATATATATATATATATATGTGTGTGTGTGTGTGTGTGTGTGTGTGTGTGTATGTATGTATATGTATAACGTTTATGTACTGTACATATATATACATTTGTATATATATGTGTATATATGTATATATATACACATTTATGTATATATTATATAATATATATTGTAGATATATATATATATATATATATATATATGTATATATATATATATAAATGTGTGTGTGTGTGTGTGTGTTTTCCCCTGTTAGAAGCTCTTCCCTGTTGAAGAACAGTATTTAGTAAAACAGCAAGTAGCCTGGACATCATCATCTCTTCTTATTTGTACACCTTACCAACGATTCTTGGATCTATTCCCATTATCAGGGCATTACAATAAAATTAGTAATTTGTACTCCCTTGAAAATACTTAGCTAAAAGAGTTAGTATGTAATTGAAATATTTAAAGAGCTAGTATGTAATTGAAATATTTAGCTACAAGATTGGGAAGTTAGTTTTTAACAGCTTAGAGCTAAATCGGGAAAACTATAGACATAGGTAATACACTGACTTACATAAACACTGAAGGGAAATACTGAACATAACTACACAAAACATGATGTGTATAGAAAATAAATTTAAATTAAACCAAATTTGCAGAACTCTCATTTATAAAGTGGCATCATTATAATGACAGGAGCTTTAAAAAGAGTATAAAATAAAAAAAAAAGTAGGAAAAATGGATGGCCGAATGTCTTGTTAAGAGGTTTGGCTGAAGACTGCTTGTATACTCGAAGGCGATGACAAACACACACACACAGAGAGAGAGAGAGAGAGAGAGAGAGAGAGAGAGAGAGAGAGAGAGAGAGGTGAGTAATAGGCTATTAGACAATGCGTAATTGTGTGGAAGTGAGTTTAATTGTTTAAAGAAGGTTAAAGTTTCTCGATGCTGAGACTAAAAGAAGCGAAAGGAAATCGGCAATTTCAGGGAGTATTTTGAAAATGTTGTAAAGGATAATAATTTTATATCAATTTGAATGATTTTCTTATGGCTGACCACTCTTTTAATTTGAAAATGATAAGTGTTTAAGACCGCACCAATTGAATTTTATTGAAATTCATGTTATTATGTAGCCCTGATGATGGGAAAGGATTCTTGGAAAGTCCGTATGTCTACAGCAAGTGAGACGATTTCCAGTCTTCTTGTTGTCTCATATATATATATATATATATATATATATATATATATATATATATATATATATATATATATATATATATATATATATATATATATATATATATATATATATACAAACATATATATCTATATATATACGTACATACATACTATAAAATATAATATATATACATAAAATATTTATATATATATATATGAAGGAAAGAACAGGAATATATATATATATATATAAATATATCATATTGTTTATAGCCTAGTTTATATATATATATATATATATATATATATAATATGAGACAACATATTTATTTGTACTAACTAATAGAAGTGGAACAAACAAGAGTCTGCGTATTTTCTTCATCTGCTGAAGTGCCGTCATTTCGATTTCTGCTGCATTTGCTTTGCACCTTTCCCTCGAAAGTCCAGCTCTGTCCGAGCGACTTCTGGCCTCCTTTGAGTTACATAAATCCATAGTGTGTCATGAGTGTGCGACATTTGTATATTCATTTCGACGTTGAATTTCGAATAAACTGTCGAATAGATGAGGGGGAGTTAATGCAAAATGAGAATAATTGCCATAAAACAAAAACAAATCATGGGAAATAAAGAGTATATATAGCTAGAAACTTATTGGATGATTAAAATAAATACACGATAGAAAATTTTCAAAATGACCAACGTGACAGTTTGCTCACGTTAATCAAGCACAGTACCGAAGTTAACATACCAAAGAAACAGTTTGCTACAAAGTCTTCGCATGAAAGAAAATAAACATGAAAGCTCCCGCTACCAAGAAATCTCAAAGTCCATAGAATACGTTCTCAAAAGAGGCATTTAGTGGGTGAAAGTGAGTGTGCAAGATACCGCTTAACGAAGCGGAACAATATTAAGC
>NC_089761.1:48046772-48066772 GCF_040412425.1 Macrobrachium rosenbergii | reverse complement strand
TTTCGCCGTTTAGTACCATCCCCTCGGCAATGAACGTAGAAACATAAACCAAAGATAGTAAATTTCGCAAACCATCTCACCCCTTCTGTATTATACAAAGCCATTTCTATATTGTTTAGTCAAAAAATTACATTAATAAACGATATCTTTGTGCGGCCGTCTCCTTTACATTTACTAGTCAGGTTATTCATAGGTGCTGAGGCGTTGTTCTTCCAATGACTTGGGGATAACGCCCCTAAAAGTTATAATAATGAGGATATAAAACCAATGCACAATAAATCTAAAGTCGCCCTTAATAATGTTTCCGTTTTCTTTATTTAAAATTGCATATGAATGAATCATAATGTTCGGGTAACTATGGCAACTTTTGTTTACCAACGTATGATGTTATGCACGAATTATCTGGAAGTCCTGAGGGGGCGTAAGCAATAGTAGAGGTGAAAACTACTCGAGGGGTCCAAAAAACCGTAATTTTAAGGTAATAATACAAGCAAATGTGTAAAATTACTGCGGTAGATACAGGGTTACAACAGACACGGTCACAGTTATTCAGAAGTTAGGTTAGCCAAACGTACCCAATGTTGGTTGCAGGTACGGAATAAGGTAAAAATTTTTAAGTACACTTAGTAGTTTTTTTCCTGAGAAATACTATTTCACGTAGTTTTGTTAGTCGTTCGAAAGATTTTGAGCCGTATTTTTATTCATAAACTAGCCTACTTTTTTTCTATGCATTGTTACCCACTGCCTTAACACATCCCCCCCACTAAGAAACAGTTTAATAAACAAGACCTATGGATTTTCAGTAGAAAATTAGTATAAAGAACAAAACATGAAAATTCACCTTCAATTCTATATTTCAACAATGATACATCCTAGCTTAACCTAACCTAGAATATCAGGAACTAAGATTGATGAAGATGCTTTGCTTGCCTCAAACTTCCCCCAAACCTAACCTGATGCAGAGTGCTGTAAATTATGCTAATAAGCAAAAATGTATCTTTGTAAAGTTTTAAGTTTTAAAGCTAAAAGTATCCTGATTAGAATTTTAAAGTGCAAAGGTGATATCTAAATAAAAACCCTTCTTGTGATGTCTTATTCCCTTAGTGAAAATCAAGCATTCATGTTGTATGTACTAACAACATTTAACAAGATAGACTTGTCCACTATAATTTTATACAATGCCTAGCAAGTTCATATGACAATTTATTTTTTGTTTCCTCCAGTACTCCTTTAAACAGATGGTCAGGTGTAAGAATAAGCCAAATCGTTTTGCTGAAAATTGGACTTAGGCTAGGCTAGCAAATGCAAGGCTTTGTTCTCTCCTTTAAAGAAATAGTACATTTTTTGTGTCATAATATTTTGCTTTTATTTTAGGGTTTTTGTGCTGCCTAGCCTTTGCCAGATGAATTTCTTACCCAGACAGTAAAATAAGACAGGCTAGTGCTAAAGATCAAATGCTGGGAATTGCATTTTCATAAATGTAGCCAAAGATGAACTCAAATTAATTTTATGAAAATTTAAGATTTCACCAAGGAAACAGTCTGTAGACTAGGCTAGGCATATATTTTGATGCTTCTGTTGTATAGGTTTCTTGATCAGGGCCTATCTTTTTCAGTGGTGCTCAACAGTATTGTCACTCAATGTCCAGGACACATTTTTTACATTTACTACATTGTACTGCATAAATGTAATTTGTCAAATCCTCAGTATCACAAGATTCAACTACAGTATTACTCCTAACAGAAGATTTTGATCAACATAGCAGTTGATTCCAAATTATTATAATTGCACAGAATTATTATACTGTATAAAAACCTCATTTGCCAACTCTGATTTACAGTGTTCTGCTTCTGGCTGAGTACTATTAAGAATTTTAAGATGAGAATAGCTGTTGAGAACTAAAAATCCATTGCCATAATTTGTGGTTTAACTATTTACGTTAGGGTAAACCGTGCATTTTTTGTTTTTCTTTCTTACATCCTACTTAGTAATGAGGGGCAACATTGGGATACCTGTACCAGGGTTAAGTAAATTTTCACAAAGAGCCCATAAATGACAAGTTTTATCTTATTTCATTTTATCCCAAAAATTTGAACTTTTCCTCTATACTACTTCTGTCGGAAGTGAATAAATGCAGAGATATTAGCAGCCAATGCTGCATCAATTATAGCATGTGTCTGTTTACATGCAGCACCATATAAAGTACAGTTGTATGTAGTTAATGAGCTGCTGTCTGTGAACCTCTTCTGATATATTTGACTGCAACTGAATACTCAAATGAAAATCATTTACTTACGATAAATTGTACTAAGTATCATGCAAATATCATAATGAAAAATGCTTACCTAGATAAACTAGCTTAAAGATTTTTATATTTTTATAAAAATTTGCTGCAAAATATACAATTTTACAAGTTATCAGTAATTGATATAAAAAAAGAGTGTTTATTTTGGAAGGTTTTTATGTTATGGACAGTTTTGATAATTGCTTTATCACAGATAATGATAAAATTAGTGGGATACATCCTAACATACCCCTCCAAGATTCATGGTGTGGCTAATCACTAAGTTTTTTTTATAGTGGTAACTTACTGATTTTAACCTTGAATATTGTTTATGGGCCAGGGTTACTGTCTGTGGGCATTTTATAATTAGCTATCTATACATCCATATGTTTGTCTCTCCAACCTTTTTTTATGTCCATCCATTTGTGATGATTAAGATTTTTTTTACTTTGCCCATAAATTTTGACCCATATGTGGAAGACTTCTTACTCCATTAAGAACGCTGATATGCAGGTGCAGAGTGAGGTCAAGATCACACCATAGGTCAGAGGTTGAGTCGGAGTTAGCCACTGCAATGGTGGGGATATTGTATGTTTAAAAAGAACCTTTTTGTTGTGTTATGTTGGGATTTGGGTGATTTTGACTTGTGTTGGAGGGCCTTTATCATGACGCTTCACTCTTAAGCTAAAACACATTTAGAAATATTGAATGGTTACAAAAAACTCATCTCTTTCATAATATATGTACATACCTATGTCATAATATATATACATACCTGTGTATATTTGTGAGCACTAAACAAAGCAGTTTGGGCAGATCACTCCTTTTGATAATCAGTGGATAGTTGCAATGTATTTGTGCCATAAGGATAACACATGCTGTTAATCAGGGGATTCTTAGAAAACATTGACTCCTCAGAGAGTAAGGAAGATCTACTAAATTTAATGGAAGAAAAATGTAGCATATGAAAAATATCATTCTGTAGGCTCATGGTGTCCTTTGCATTTCAGATGGACGAATGGTCAAAAGATGACCTCATTCGGGAACTAAAGAAAAAGGAAGAAGAAAATGAAATTTTGAGGCAAAAGTTGCAAAAGTATGAAGATGCAAGCACAGACTCCATACAGACTAATACAGTAAAGGACTTACATGACTTCACCTTCATTCCTAAAGTGGTTTCTAAACTTAGTCATGAAGAAGTTGCAAGGTATTCAAGGCAGCTGATATTACCTGAACTAGGACCTAATGGTCAAAAGAAATTGACTGCTGCTTCTGCATTAATTGTAGGATGTGGTGGCTTAGGATGTCCAGCAGCAATATATTTGGGTGCAGCAGGGATAGGTCGTTTGGGGCTTATTGACTATGATACTGTAGAGTTAAGTAACTTGCATCGTCAAATATTACACACTGAAGCAAGAATAGGAGTATCCAAATCTGTATCAATTGCTTCTTCTGTAAAAGCACTTAATAACAATGTTGAGGTCATGCCATTTGATGTCTTACTTAACAGTGAAACTGCATTACAAATCATTTCAAAGTTTGATGTAGTGTTGGATTGCACTGATAATGTTGCCACCCGATACTTGCTGAATGATGCATGTGTAATAGCTAACAAGCCGTTGGTGTCTGGGTCTGCTCTGCGGTATGAGGGACAATTAACAATATACCACTTCAGTGACGGTCCGTGTTTCCGCTGCATTCACCCAAAGCCACCACCTCCAGAAACAGTGACCAACTGTTCAGATGGTGGTGTTATTGGAGTTGTTCCTGGAGTCATTGGGTGTTTACAGGCCCTTGAAACCATAAAGATTATTACTGGAATGGGTACCACTTTGTCTCAGAAACTTCTACTCTTTGATGGTTTAGAAGGAATGTTTCGAACTGTCAAGTTGCGGGGACATAAGAATTCTTGTGAAGTATGCGGCGATAATCCAACTGTTACCCAGCTGATAGACTACGAACAGTTCTGTGGATCCAGGGCTTCAGATAAAGACAGTGGTCTTCATTTGCTTGAGAAAGATGAGAGAGCTAGTGTTAGGGAGTATCACGACTTGCTTATTGAAGGCACTCCACACTTGTTGATTGATGTTAGGCTGCCAGTTGAGCAAGATATATGTAAACTTCCAAATTCAGTCAACATTCCTTTGAAGGATTTGAAAAAGCCAGAAAGCATTGCTGTTATTGAAAATGAGCTATCTTCCCTTGAGACAAAGAAAATTTATTGTCTGTGTCGGAGGGGTAATGATTCACAGCTAGCTGTGTCATTTTTACAGTCAGTACTCCCTAGCGACTGTGATATTAAAGATATTGTAGGAGGTTTGACAGCTTGGGCACAAAAGATAGATTCTTCATTTCCAATATATTAATAGGATTTCCTAGCAAAATTGTTTTACTGTACTACATTGTTTTATCAGAACCTTTTATCAAAGCAGTATGTATGTACTTTGCACTTTCATAAAAATAGTTACATGGAAATAAATTAAGAAATACTTTGATGTTTCACTGATTTTCATAACATTCCATATTATTTTATCTGGGGTCAAAATATTCAAATTGGGTACAGCATGTCTCATTGGAATGAAGTTTAGAGTTACTGAATCACAAAATATTTTCTTGGCTGTTTAGTATGGTAGAAATGTTAATAAATGTTTGTTTGTGTGCTTCAAGTATTTTACAGTACAGTAATAACTGGCTAGTTGAAGTTTGACCATGACTTTACAGTCCACTCGTGTATTTTTCATTTTCTTAGAAAAAGATTTTTACTGTAGTATGTATACTTTTATAATGATAGATAAATTACTTAGTAAACAGTTTAATTTATTTAAACATTCAAATCATTAATTTCTTTTTTTTAATATAAACACAATCCAAAATTTTCCTCAAGTTAATTTATGGCCTTATTCTGAGTAGTGAATGGTACAGTACTTTGTTGCAACATTGCATTAGGTGTAATTCTCTTGTGTGAGTGGTAAATACTAATAGTGTCTAACCTCAGTTCTTTTGATAGGAACATAGGTGGCTGCCCTATTTGCATGCTTTTCTGTTCACTATTCATCATCATGGATATATTAATGTGGTGGACAGCAGTTGCTACATTCTCAGTATCGTATAGTTTTTTCAATGCATTTACTTTTGGAATGATTCCACATATTTACCATTTTTTAATCTAGGTACACCTTTTGAGGGTTAGAACAGTGAGCTAAAATAGCATCTCATGTTCAGAGAGCAATGACTCCAATCATTAGTATGGTTGGACCTCTCCCATGGCATAGTGAGGCACTTTCTGTTCACCTGATCCTCACTGCACCAGATCTGAAGGGAAGCTTGGTCATGACTTATTCTTTGTGGTGCTTTGTATTCAGCACATTTCAGCTGTTCTTTGTTTTGAAATGCCTTCATTTTCTCTTATTTTTGTATGTATTGCCCTTCATACTGCTTGATTTTTTTGGTTTGGCTTTAATGAGTAATAAATTGTGAGTTTTTAAGCTGTTTAACTGTGACTCGCCAAGAGTTAGCCCTATCTTTTTCATTATGCTTTAGCTATACTTCTTCACCGGGATTACTGATGTCATGTATATCGTGTCTTAGGTGTTTTGCATGTTTATATTGCCTTTTAATTTGTCTCCTGGCTGACTTTCTTTGAGGCCCAGACTACCTGTTTCAAAGCAGACCGTTAGTACTTTACAATAGCTTATATCTACAACAGGGCAGTCTCTACACTGTACTGAAACATGGAATATCCTAAATTTGATTCCCTAGGTACCAGTAATTCCATGAGCACACAAGATGAGGAATGTTTGATGTTTAGTTTATCCAGTGACACTGGTGACTATTTCAAATTGACTCCCTGTGCCAAACAAAAGCAGTGTTAGTTTCATGGGGACAAGGAAATGCAATTCTGGAAACTTTGGTAAAAAAATCCTCAAAACCTTGAAGCCTCTTCCAGTGTAAATTAATAAAGAAAAATTATAAAGTAAGTGAAATGAAAAGCCAAAAATATTTAGAGCATTATAAGAGCATGCTTCTTATACAGTGTACTGAAAAGTTGCACCTATAGGACAAAATGAAAAATTAGCCAGATTACCCAACATTGAATCCATTTGCATTTCACAGCTTTAGTTCAAGTTTTCAACCTTTCTTACAAATTTAAAGACATAGGATTTGCCACTCATTTAGGTTCCAAGGGCTTTTGAATCCCTGAACAGGTTTAACGCTCTTCATTTTTTAATCAGAGCTCAAGACTTTTTATTTAATCTTTTGTGTTGGTATAAACAAATCTGACAATTTCTTATGGTTCCCAAGGAAATTAAAATGCAAAGTGTTTGGTAATATCAGAAGTAATACATATCAAGAAGTATCCACATTGTAATATACTGTACAGTATAGTAAAGCAACCAGTGCTATTGAATATTTTATGGAAGTGGCAAGATAGTCCTTTTCTCTAGTTGTCCATTAAAGTACAGTATATAAAATATAAAAGTGTTGAACTTAGTATCTAATCTTTGTTGTCTTCACCCCATTTGAATAAGAGGACACCAGCTGTTTTAAACAAGACTTGAGATTGGCCTTGCTGACTGAAGCCACCCATATATTTTAGAAGGAAATGCTGTGTAGGATTGTTCATTCTGCAATAGACTACTGCCATGCGCAAAGAGGGTAAATCTTTGGCTGATATCCTTGGATATGAGTGATATTGTTAGTCACAACTCATTTTTTACGATGAGAATATTTTGGAAAAATTTATGAGCTTTTGTTCGACTTTTCTTTTTCCCTTTAAATACCTTTATCTCTTATAGTTTGCATTTCAATATATTTTATTTCTTTTAAAATGCTATCTCTTACCCTTTTCTTTAAAATTTATTATGAACTACAGTATTACATTTCTCATGAGTCATTGCTATCATGTCTGACTTTTCAAATGGGACTGAATGGCTTTATTGACCACAAAGTCTTTCACCCAACTTACCATACTCATTTGACCCGAAATGTGAGCAATAAGCAAGACTTAATAAGGTGTGTGAGTGACACATTTACTTGCTTTCCTTAGTGAGCCATAATGGTGATCTCAAAGTTATTATATATAATATGACTTGAGACTAAAAGTATTTCAAAATACATGATGGTGAAGAATGGAATAATAATCAATAAAGACCAAGAATTTTTTAATATAATATAAAAACTATCAAATATACGTAAATAATTTTTTAAAAATTTCATTTAAGATAAAAATGTTCTTAGACTGAACCATTTGACTGAGAACTCATTCTCCTTGATGAACGCCTCAGTGGAGTTTGCGTTGTTACCTTTACCTTTGGATTTTTTCGTGGTTTAGTTTCTGTCTTGATATTGCCATTCTCATTTTTATTTGTCTGAACTTTTGCTTTCTGTTGTGTTTTTTGGGAATTGGAAATTTTGGGTTTATGTACAGCTACTTTGTCCTTATTTTTGGCCTGTTTCCTCTTTGGCTGATCTTCTTTTTTAATACTGCTATTTCTCTTCTTGGATGTGCTTTTTGCTTCATCGTCAGCATCATTTTTCCGTTTTTTGTCACCCCCTCTTCGTGAGGAAGAACCTGTAAGAAAAGAAAGTAATATTCACTCATAGAAACTTTATTACTGTACATATCAGCCTTATTTTAAGTTTCCTTCACACACTATAAATGTCACAATATTGTTTAAAGCTCTGATGACAGATCTTATAACAATAACAAGTTTTCAGTTTATAAACAACACATTCATTATCTGAAGTGATGTGGTGATAGGAAGCCAAGTTGTAATAAATGGAAAACAGTAATTTCATTAAAAACCTTGTTTTCCACTCTTTAATAACGAGATGGCACCTCAAAGCAAACCACTGCATAGGGTTGACAACATAGCAAAATGTGTAAAATCTGGGAGAGCTCCCATTCATGATTTTTAAAAAATGAAAGAGAATTCCCTTGTCAACAAACCATAAAGTAATGAAGTAGTTATGCAACAAAATCTAATGTAAATAAAGATTAAAAGATGGAGTGACTATACAATTAGTAGAACAAAATTTCAGTCTTATTACCTAATATATTTTAAATATGGCATTTAAACATCAAAATATGATTCTCAAACTATTAGTACTCTTGATTATAACTGAATGAGCTTTAGATACATTCAGTGCTATTACAGACTGTAAGCATCAATACTAAACAGAACACAACATTACTCAAAATCAATATATGAGAGAGGAGACTTAACCACATGAAATTACCTGTGACCCCATTAATATTTGTTTTTTACCAGAACATGTAAATAACTGTAATTACATTAAATACCATACAGCTTTATTATTTAATAGTTTTATTGTACATAAACACTGGTAACTGATTCCTAAACTATATTTGCTGTTTTGATTCTCTCCTTGTAAGTTTTCATATTACAAGTTTTGATTTCAAAAGCACAATAGACCTCAGCTTAATTCCATGCAGTGGCTTGTACTGTAATTATTATGCCCCGTATACGTATGTGCCTACAGTTTATCCTATATACCTACAGCCTACTTGAAAAAAAAACCTGTAAATACAGTATTAACTCAAGTCACTGGTATTCAAAATGCCACATGTAATTATACTTCATAGAGTTTCATCTTTTTGTAGCATGCCTGTTTTCGTACCTTCATTTTTAACAGTGAATGGTTTAATCTTTCATTTTGTTCTCAATTCTTATACTGTAATTTGCCAGCTTTATCAAAACCTGACAACAGAAAATCCAGACAACAGTAACATGATATCGCAGAACATACAAAACTGCAGTACAAGAGATAACAGATAACATACCTTTAGGTACTAATTTTCCAGGTTCACCAGAAAACCATATTGTACGTTTATTGCTGTCAACTAGGTTCTTCATGCCATCCTGATTATAACACTGCAGCCATTCCTATAAAAGAAAATAATTTTAAATTTCATATTATGCTTGGTAATATATATTCAGTACAACAGTTAGAATATATGGTACAGTACATAGTTTAAATCATTAATTTAAATTTCTATAGAAATCATGAATTCAAACAAAGAGTATGGTAAACATATAAAACACAAAGATTTGCCTCAGCCTCATCCAAACGTGGACCGACTTAATAATGAGTGTCTACAAAACTTCATTAAAATAAAAGATGCAAACCATTAAAGTCTCGAGTTAAGAAATCTACAAAATATTTAACAATTATGTTTAAGTCTTTACTATATTACAGTAGCATTTTACACATTTAAATTATAACATCACATAGTATATGTAGAGTATTTCTTATGAGTGTTCACACTAATTCTGGCTTCATACACTATATCATACATTAACATTACTATATAGTCAATAGAGGATGTTCATTAAATGGTTACTGAGGGTGTGTACATGATAAGTTTTAGGTATTTTTAATAAAATATAACTCAGGCAAAGAAAATTATGCAGAAGATGTGGAAGCATTAGCCTCTAACCCAGAAAAGAGTAGCTTGGTCCCCTTTACACAGAAAGTACAATATTGAACGGCAACCTTTAAATCTGTGAGCTCATGAAATCCTCTGATACATAACTCAATATAAATTTATAAATATTTCAATATGTATGTGATCTGGATTCCTTCCAATCTCAGTGCTGCAATGTGCAAGAAAAGAGAATTACCCTGAAAGCAGCATACTCTTCTTCATCTGCATCGAGGTCCACATTGTATCCCTTCCCACCTCCTTCCAAGTTTATGACTTCTTTGGGCACAACATGGCATAAATCAAGAATGTCTGGTATGTCCTTGTTACTCTGGTTATTTGTGACCTGGTTATCTTCCACTTTAATCTTAAACTCTCCTCTTTGCTGTGATTTGTTTGTATACCACTGGCTGAATGGCTTCAATTCTTCTAAAACATCCCTTGCTCGATCAAATGGGCGGACTCCGCACCTTAAAAAACAAAAATAGATGATAAAATATTAGCATTTGCCACAGGTACTTTAACAGAACACCAACTTATTTAACAAACACGGACAGTTTAATTTTTAAAAGAGTATGTGAAATTATGAAATCGGTTTCTAATTAACATTGAAATATGTTTAAAATAATGTACAGTACTCAATAAGTGCACTACCAAGTACTTTATTAAATGAATACTGACACAAAAAAAAAGAATAGAATGAGATGTGCCAATAAAAAAAAAAAAAAAAACAGAAATAGTTGAAATAAGAAAACAAAGAATCACAAATTTCTCTTGCTCCTGTTAACTCATATACTAAATCTCACGGAAATTGTCATTAAGTTCATGTTAAAAATTAATCGCAATAATCAAAAGACTAAAGTAACTTAGTTGTCCCATTAAAGTACTCTGTAAGATGTAATAAGATGGACATTAAAGTACTCCGTAAGTTGTAATAAGATGGAAAGGGCAAAAGATTAGCACAAGTAAACGACTTGATCCCCACTGATAAATACTGCATAATATAAGACCTCTTTAAAATAAGAAAGGAAAACCTAACAAAATCTAACTGATAAGTTGTTTAATCTCAAACAAATTAAGATTAGAATGTAATTCTAGAGACATAGAATGTGGTACAGTAGTAAGTTCCAATTATGAAGTTGAAGAACAGTGATAAAAATTGACAAATGAAAACTAGACTACAAATTTAAAAGATTTCGTGCAATCAAGGGATCAGTAAGTTTCAACAAAAAAATAATGTTAATTTCAACAAGATAATAAACTACTACTCCATTACAGTACAGTAAACCACCTGTATTCGCGTTTTCATGATTCGCGGATTTCTCTATGGAGGATATATACAGTACACATTATTCATGGAAAATTCACCTATCTGTGGTATTTTTCATTGGGAAATATTCACTAATCACTGTATTTTCATATAATTTTCATGACTAAATGTGCTTTTGGTGATAAAACTATTAAAATCCCCAGGTATAAGCATTTTAAAGGTTTTTTGCATTTGAACTATCAAAATAGGCAGTTCTAAGCATCTTTAGAGGTGTTTTAAGTATTCGTGGATTTTAGCTATTCACGGGGGGGTGAGGTACACATCCCCCACGAATACGGGGGATTTACTGTAGTTTGTATTTATAAACATATGCATGCAGAGGCAAGTACGTACTGTTTAACTGGAAAAATGGACATACAATGAGGGTCTTTGTGAAGCAAAGACATAAACAAGCTACAGTTTGGCCAAGCAGAACCTGACAAGTGTGCTGAGGTGTGGTAAAGTACAGAACAAATAAGTTTAGTCAACAACATTAAACCTACATACCACCATTCTCCATGAGAACATTTATTGAGATCAAGAAAATCACCAACTGCAACTGACAGTTAAAGGAAAAAGATTACTGTGCACAAAAATCATAATCAGGAAAACTTTAAAGCTGAGAAATCCTTATTACCTCAGCAAACCTGTAGGGAGAATTTGACAAAGGCCAGCTTCTAATACATGGTTAATCAAGTCACACATACATAAGGGAAACATTAAAGTGGATGAAAGTAATGGCAAAAGAAATTTTCCAAGACATTTCTGGGAAGAGTGACAATGCCAAGTCTCTCAATTTACAAGTAAAAGTGAACAGTAAGAAGGACATCTTAAGTAGGTTTAACCAAGCAAAGCAATAGAGTATATGATTAGCAAAGCAATAGAGTATATGATCAATGGGTTCATGATGAAACAATATATGGAAAGATTATTCATTTACTGCAATAGAAATTGTCAGTGTGAAAAGTTACTTAAAAGTTCTCAATTATATGCATGAAGTAGAAAAATCAAGGAGTTTTTGCAATGTTACTGTATAAATTTCAATAAACATAAAACAAAGCTAAGACGAAAAAAAACAAGTCAACTGAAAATTCAACATACCTATAAAGAATTTCTGCTCGCAAGTAGTTCCCAATGCCATTGAAGAATTTTTGATTAAGCATCGTTTCACATATGGGTTTATTAAATGCAGCTGAACTTAGGTTTGACATGATATTTTCTCTGAAGCTTTCATACTCCCACATAGGATCTGGACCACGTTCAGAGCTCCAATCAGCCCCAACTTCCCATCGACCAAAACGACGATAGTCAACAAAACTCAGAACCATAGGTTTATCACCATCATTGGTGAAGAACCTGCAGGAATGAAAAAAGTGCCTTGAGATTTGTATACTGTAACCTGAAAAGACACTCAAAAAAATACAATGGAGTAATAATTTCTTTAAATTACATCAAAATTACAAAGAAACTATAGGGTTGCTTCAGTTACTGTTTTCATGTATCAGTATTGCATATAAGGATCTGACAGTATCAAAGCAAAAAGTGAATGTTCACTTATACAACTATATAAGGTTTAGAAAAAATATTTGGAGACTAAATTTTTTGTAAAAGAAAAAATCCACAACTGATTAAAATGAAGACTATCTATTTAAGAATTAAAAGTGAAAAACTTTCTCCCATTCTCAAAACACTGCAAAGCTACAGGAACAGCTTCAGCTGGTCATTATTTCACTACATGCCACCAGAAAAATAAGGACTAACAAGTATAATAAAGTACTTATTCTAATTATTCCCACAAAGATTAGATTATATGCATGAAAGTGATCCACACAAGTAGCAAGAAAATTTCAAAACATGATAGTAAATATACTCCACAAAAAAAAAAGGAAATGGAATTTACTTGACACATATTAAGGAATTTAATTTTGCCATGTACTTTGCTGTCTTACCTTAAATGAGCATGCTTAGGTAAATCAGCTACAGATGTAAATTTGAAAGACCCAGACATTCCAAACCGGAATAGAATATCTATCCATTTAGCATTTTTCTTGTCCTCTTCACCCTCAGTTAAGGTCACCTTCAACTCCTTGCCACGTGCAACAGCGGAGATATGATACTTCTCACAATCCCATTCCACATCAGGGTTTTTTGTAGATACTTCTGACTTGACCACACGACCTCCATAACTCCTACTTTTGCTTACTGTGTTTATGAATAAAGAAGCTAAAAATATTTCAGGGCCTTCTGGCATTGTGTTCAGTTGTCTCTTACCAAAGGCAATTCACCTGAAAATAAAAATGACACATTCAGTTTGAAGTAGTGTATAAGAAAAAATGTATTTAAGGACCCAAAGAAGCATGAAAACTCAAAAGTTATCTGAATTTAAATAACTTCAGAATTTTAAAAACTTAATAGAGTACCTGTCCTCATATTCTATCTAATAAGGTTGTCTCAGCAGTGCAAATGGATTACATTTCTTTATTCAACTTATATGACAATGAAACACAGTTTACTATGTATTTATGGCATATTTAAGACCAGGATTTTATATGACAATGCAACACAGTTTATTTTATATGACAATGCAACACAGTTTACTGAGTATTTGCGGCCAATTTAAAACTTTTTTTTTTTTTTCTTTTACAAAAATCCAACCTGATTATCAATAACACCAATACTGGGAGAGGTTCTTTTCAAAGATATTTTCTCTTCTTGTTTACTTTTTTGTTGTGATACCATAACCTCAATCAACTGTGACAACACAAATGCGCGTGTCCCTAACATAATAAAGCATGTCTTCCAAAGTACTCCTTTCAAGTTTGGAAGATTCATCCCAGTTTTTAACATGTTCGAAAATCATGTGTAAAAACTCTGTTCAAAGTTAAGAATATGTATTTACTGTCACATTCATTTCTGACATGCTCAGTTACAGGATACTCTATTAAAACTCTAGTGGGGATTCAGTAAATTTTTACTTTAATGCCTGCCTCTCAAACATGAACACCAAGTTTAATACCTGTCCCAGGAGCATGAACATTGAAACTCAAACAAAGATGGTAAATTTCTCAGTAACAGAAAGTTTGCAACTGATTTTAGCATGCTTTTTGTATTAAGCATAGGCTAGTTTATTAAGGAAAATTAAGAAAAAAGCAAACTATATCAAGAACTGGTATTAAAGTAGAAAAGAAATATCATGAAAGTATACCTTTGCCTAGTAAGGTTACTTTGCATGTTTTGGGGTGGGGGGCAGCACACTATTTCAAGCCTAAGGTTGGAACTTGTCAAAAGTGGGTCTTGAGAGCCAGGAAGAACAAATAATGTTCGTTTCTGATCCGAACATCCCATCAAGTACTCCGGGCCTGGTAGTTTCGGCTGTAAGTCATTTAGGCCGTAACATCCAAAACAACGTAAGACATTATGTTTATGGTATTTTCCGTTTTTATTTTATGTTTATGTACACCCCCAAGGGACCGGTACTAAACACAGCTTCCATTTTGCACATAAACGTGCTTAAGGCCTGAGGTTTGGAAACTTTACAACGAATGATTTCCGGTTGAAGTCTTGAATGGGACAATTGAAAACAGGGTAATTTTTCGGAAGACTCCAGGTAGCCATTTTTGCATGGAAAACCAAAATGGTTTTTCGTGCGAAAATGGCTAGGACATGACAGGGCATTAAAAGAACCCTAAAATACCAACCTAACATACCCTAAGGGTATTTACTGGTTAAAATTTTGCTGTATTAGCTATGGAGGGGGTTGTGGGGCCGGTATTGTCTTACCGTATAAGTCGTGACCTGATTTAAATAATTTTCTCTATTATAAAGCATTTGCCAAGGTTATGTATTGAGAAGAAATTTTTTGTTTAGATGTGTTTTGCCCAAGAAAAATATAAATTATAATGTGGGAGGTGGCTGGGGTCTTCCGAAAAATAACTGAAAACAGCAGGAAAACTGTCAAAAAAACGTTTTTCAAGTGGAACTTTTACAGGAAGAACATCAATTCCGAATCTTGTATCAATACAGTTCTGCTGGTTTTCCTCCAGGTGCAAGAACATCACTACTGACTACCATGATGCAGGATTGTCACTTCTAACTCAATTTCTCAGGCTGTCACTTCATCCCCAGCAAGGTTAAGGCCAGGCAGCCTAGGTTAGGTTGCTATACTCCCTGATGTTACATTCATTTACATTATCACCAATCAAAAAAAACCTGCGCTTTCCACCGAGTACATTTCTGTACATTTAATGAAGCCCACCCCTGATAATGACTAGCTACATGTTAGCAAAAAATTACGACCAGTCAAGTTACCATAGGCCAGGAGACTAACATTTGTCCACTATAACGTTTCCTCCATTTATGTAACTGATATGCAAAGACCAATAATCTTATACATTTTCGGATACTCAACAACTGCATGCAAGGAACAACGCTAGTTATGCGTTAATATAGTTATTGTTTACGGCATATAATTCATTTTTTTGCCAATCCAATGGTAAATTACGAAATTAAAGATGCAGTTCTCCTCGGGAGACAAATATAGATGGATGTCATACACTAATTTACAACAAAATAAGAACTTGAAATATTCTTACGTGGGGCATCAAACTATCGGTGGGTTTTATAACTTGGTTACGCATTGCGCGCCTTCTGGCGTGTTACCTTGCGTAACTTGCGTAATGTAAACAAACTTCATCTTCTTGCGTCTTTAACCAAGGAATTTATTGTGGAACCGGGTTATGAGATGGAAATAGCATTCTGCTTATAATAACAATAGATCAATTTGAGAATGAAAAACTACGTGGATAAATCGAGTTAAATGGTACATGAACTAGCCATAAACTTGACCAGTTGTAAGGTGATTTAAAAAGCGTATTCAATGCGATTCAGCATAAGTGGGCAAAAAGATACTACAGCAGAATCAAATGTATTTATTTATTGAATTGACAAATAATATTTTGACAAGTGAACTGGTAAGATAATGCAGAAAGGTCATATAATTAGTAATGCTAGAATAAACCAAGAACTTGGTGGTAGGGTAATGCTTTTGGCTCATTACGTTTTATATACGTACGATATCTGGTTTGGCCGTAGAAACAAGCTTATTCTTCATACAAATGATGCTCCTCTCTTTGCATCGATTCTATCTCCTGATTATAAATATATGGTTCCTGAATTATCTCACAGAGATTTAGGTAAAATTAGTGAACTGTGCAAAATATCGGGGATAAAGTTAAAACCGAACAAACCCAGCGTATGCGGGGCTAATGTGTTGGATCTATAATATTTCTTATCTGTGATATTGATATTAATATCTGGTTCCGTTAAATAGCCCTTTGTGCTGCTATATTAGATGTTTCGTAATTAGGATAATTCATTGCATTCAGATCTTTTCAAACTATACCATCCACCACGTACTGCTAGATATGCAGTTAATTCTAACAATTTCGAATTTTCTCTATAAGGTTCGATACCACTGAGTTTTCTATAAGTTTATTCCTCTGATGACCTATTTGTGTAATGATTTTCTTAATCCTGTCGTTGAATCATCTGAACTACGGAAGCTCAAACTTGGTGTAAATACATTTTTGTGTAGCAATTTTTCTTTATTTTTCATCAATAGTTTATTCTTTATTGGTTTATTTCTTTTTTTTCCCATATTTGGCTGCTTTCCCTTCAAGAGCCCATAGGTTTGTAGTATTCATCTAGCCAACCCTTTTTGCTACTTTATCTCTTATCTTGTTACCCATTAAATCTCTCTTTCTTTCTTGGGTATTTCCTCAAATTTACGCCCAAGTTTTCAATATTCTCTTAATTTCCATCACTTGTTTCCTTGCCTACCATTTTCACGCACTTCTGTACTGTAAGTAAACTTGAGTATTTGCCAATTTGTCATTATCTTTTAGGTGGGGTAGCTCTAAAACAAAAAAGTCAGTTAATATCATATTTCTTTTCTCTCAGCTGATACAAGGATAAAACCAGTTGCATAAAAATTCCACTACACCAGCTGTTTCATACATTTACAAGAAGGTTGATCAGTAACATACGAACCCAAATGGACAGTTAATGCTGCTGGCATAAAATAAAAAAAAAGGAATCGTATGTTTCAGGCCTTGTATTTAGCAGATAGTAAATCCTTTCTAACAGAGTGAAGTTGATTCACAGATCCAATCGGCAAATGAGGATAATTTTGTGGCGACATTTGGCAATATTGAAGTGCAGGTGCCATAGCTTGTAATTCCCAGTTGAATGTGGCAGCCAGGAGATACCTCGGCTACAAGTGGCCCTCCACTGTCACCCTGTAGAGGAAAATATGAGTCAATGGGGCACATTGGGATATATATATATATATATATATATATATATATATATATATATATATATATATATATATATATATATATATAAATAATGAAAAATGTATTGGAAAATATAAATGAAATATAACTTTTTTTGTTTGGTTCTGTCATGATATTGTTTCATATAGTTAAATGGTTATATGTTAGATCTTATTTTACTTCGCCATGCGTCTCAAATCTGAGCTCGTATCTCATTCAGTATTTTTTTTATTCCACTATAATTTATTTTCATATCCAAGAAAGATAACCAGAGTTCACCCGTAAGCCAGTATGCAACGAGCACCAGTGAAAGGCAGTTCTAGGAAGACAAACAAAAGATGAAACAGTCCAAGCACTATATTCTTCCTTTGATAATTTGTGGTACCTGCTTCCAGATTAGCCTAACCTGAGTTCAGTCAGAGCACATCATTGAGACTAACTAGCCAGCGACCAAGCAACAATGGGCAACGCCCCCAGGACTTCATATGTAATTCATTCAGAAAACCTGTTTATACAAACTTACATTTATCTTAGCATCTTTAATGCACCAGTGGCTGGTCAGAGAGGACTGGGAATAGCATATATGCCTGTTTTTTAGAGTTTACCAGGCCTTGGTTTCTCAAATTCAGAAAACTTTTATAAGTTGTAGTTTATGTAATAAGTAATAGCCTGAATCTTATGGGACCGTCAATTTTGTGAAACATTGACTCAGGAATTTGTTCTTTTTGAACAAATTTCCTCATGCAAAACATGAATATTGCCCATATTAAAAAAATATATATACGAGAACGAAGCCATAAGAAAAACTTACATCACAAGGATATTTGTCCTTGGTAAAGGTGCATATCTTGTTCCACTCATCACGAATCCCAGCCTTGAAAATGTTGTACAGTCTTTTGCACATATTCACTGGGTAGATGTTTAGGTCTACATGTTGCAGTGACTCGGGGAAAATTGTACCTTTGTAAACGGAAGAACAGTGGTTAAAATGTCAAAATCAGCGTGAGATTATGATGCTTTATTTATTCTGTGACACAAAATCTCGTGTACTTTTTCATTTATAGGAGATTGGTAAGACCTAAGAGTTGTGTACTTGAAGATGTCTTAAATTTTATAAGCTAAAACTTAAATAGTTTTATAATTCGTGCCATAGAACTCCTCCCCCTCTCTCTCTCTCTCTCTCTCTCTCTCTCTCTCTCTCCTCTATTATAAAGGACTTGTTTTTATCCACAAGCTCTGCTTAAACCCCCAAGTGATATTGAAGCTTTCATTATTTTCTCAAGTACTTTGAATAATATTCACTTTGTGTTAGCTTTAGTCGCCTTTTCATCCTACAAACGTACAGCGTCCATGTAAATGATACTTCTGTCTATCAACTTTTTATCTAGTAGCGACATGAAATGAGTGATTTCCATGGCAGAATCAATGCAGCAATCAAATGTTTTAGATTTGCCAGCTCATAAGTTAGGTTAGGATAGGTCTTGTGTGTGTGTGTGTGTGCGCGCGCGCGCGATTTCACTAGTGGCCTTCCGTACCCCTTACGAGAACACTTTATTAATATTCACGTTTAATCTGCGCCGCGAATCACTTTTGCCATGAACACTTGAGTAACTAAATTACATTTTTGATAAGTTTTAGGTTTCTCATTTTCAGGTACATGTTCGGTTATTCAATATCTTTTTTTTACTCTGAGAACAAGTATTTTTTTATTAATAAAAATACTTGTTCTCTAAAATAAGATATATATATACAATATATTTTTTATTAATAAAAATACTTATTATTATATATATATAATAATATATATATATATATATATATATATATATATATATATATATCTCTATTTATAAATATGTGTATACATATGTATACATAAATGCATATATATATATACATATATATATATGTGTATATATATTTATATATATTGATCACTTTCTCCAGACATATAATTATGTACTTTTGATTTCAATTCTGACGTTGTATTTTCTCAATTTCGTCACACTTTTAGATCCATTCATCACTACAATGGGGAGCAAATGAAGGTACCTTGCCTTCCAAGGTGGGATTCAAACCTACATGCAGTATTTAAGGATTATATGGAATCAAATCCAACTTTGGGAGGCAAGGTTCCCTCATTTGTTCCTCCTCTGATTTCTAGGCTTGTAGTGATAAGCAGATTCAAACTGTATGAGAAAAAAGGAGTTAGTTTTCCCAATGGGATGGCTCCAGTGAAAAATGAACACAAATGGTCCTACCACATTCACTAATTATATATATATATATATATATATATATATATATATATATATATACATATATATATATATATATATATATATATATATATATATATATATATCTATATATATATGTGTGTGTGTCTGTGTGTGTAATATATATATGTGTGTGTGTGTATGTATGTATGTATTATATATATACACAGTAGGGTAAAAGGTGCCATTTGGCATCCTGGCGTCCTGAACATTTGGCGTCCTCAAGAAAGGGTGTCATTTGGCATCCTCAGTTGTTATTATTATTATTATTATTATTATTATTATTATTATTATTATTATTATTATTATTTATTTTATTTTTATATTTTTGCTGAAGAAAATAACA
>NC_089761.1:47916772-48034272 GCF_040412425.1 Macrobrachium rosenbergii | reverse complement strand
GAACGCTGAACAGATCGAGCTTTGGAGTTCCAACAATCAGAACGACACTCTCAGTCCCCTGATGATGTAACTGTATAGAATATATAAAGAAGCAGATTTTGACTTTTCCCCGTGAAATGAAACTGTTAGCACGCACCTCCACTGAAGTAAGGAAAATAGAAAAAGTCTTCTACAAAATAAATGATGCAATAATATTCAATAGCTGTTTAAAAGAGGGTCTGCTGCCAAACCTCCATATCTGTTCATTCATAGTTACTATTTGAGAAATTCCAGTTGCATTTTAATAGTTTTTTTTTTTCTTCCTTGCCTTTTTTGTTTTTTATTAATTCATTTGGTTGTTCGTCTCCATTTTTTATTTTGTAAGTACCATTTGCCTTGAAGAAAGTTCAGCCGTGCTTGTCATTTCTGCTTTGATTTGCGTAGTTCGGATAGTTCAGTTGGAAACACGCTGCCATTAAGTCGTTATCTCTTGAGCAGATTGAAAACTAAAGGAAAACTCGAGGCATCACGATTGCACTTCAGTAGCTTCCACACCTGTTTTCCTCGAACTTGTATTTTCTTATCATATTGATTGAGGTTCGTTATTGAGCCTCTCATGTAACTATACTGCCTAACTTCGTACGAGGACGGAGCAGGAGACGTAGTCGCTATTCGATTTAAAAACTGAAGTTGGGCGTGTTCGTTCTTGAACTTTTGAAGTTCCAACTGAACGACACTCTGTTTCCCTGAGGATGTCGCGCAGCTGAAACTTCTCGAGTTCAGGCGAAGATGCAATGCATTGCTACCCTAATACTATTCTCCTTGCATTTTAATACATTTTTATCTATTTATTAATTCATTTTTATTTTGTAATAAGTGAGATCTCTTTCTGTATTTCCCTTTACCTCCTCTTACTTCTTCCTCATGAACACCATATTCTTTGGAAGCTTGAATTTCAAGTCAATGAAATGGCCCCTGTGGGCTTGTTCCATATGAATAGGATTCATCTTCTGAATAATAATAATAATACTGCATGGCACGACGATAGAACATACATGAGTCAGGCTCGCAACAAATATTAGCAAATCGGCGCAAATTCTGGTTGCAAGATGTGAAAACTTGCCCGGCAAAGCACGCATGTGACACCTTGAGGTTCTCTTGGCCTAAGTAAGTTGTCCTACTTATATTATTTAGTATTTACGTATGCTTTGGAAATTTGACAACAAACTTGAGCTGTCTTCTATATTCTGAGTATGTCGGATAAAGCGCCCCCACCCCCCTCCCCCCCAAAAAAAATGAGAAACCGTTAAGTTTGAAATATCACGTACATCAGATTCACCCAGAAGGGTGCCTACGTGTCAGCTTAAAATGGTTTTACTTCTTATATCTTGTTCGTCAACCCATAAATCTTACCTCAGGAAAACCTTGTTGATTGGTGTTGTTGCTATGGTTGTTACAACACACGGTCTCTCCTCTAGCCAGCAATGGCTCTACCTTTTATGACACGGCAGTCATAAATCTTCTTGATTGGTTCTCCTGATGTTAGGAAGGCATTAGTGATAACACGCCAATTATAGTATATTGTTTCAGACTTTGAAGTTGGTGGCTGCAGGTTAAAAATATTTATCCATACGAATATAGGCACTTGCTATGTCAAGAGACAAAAAAACTATTATAATTCTGTATCAACTATTATTTTGCGTTTCAAGAGAACTTATTTTTCTAAATCAGGAAAACCGGTCGACATGGTTTTATTGAAATAGCAGACAGCAGATCACTACAGATAAGAGTGTACACTCATGAACACAGTTATAATATTTGACTCAACTCTTAATTTTAAAAAAATGCGCCGAAGTTTCTTCGGCGCAATCGAGTTTTCTGTGCAGCGAATAATGCTCTATGAAACTCAGCCACGGCCCATGAAACTCTGCCGGCCGTGTGGCCTGTGTTGTTCTGGTGCCAGACGTACTATCGTGACTAACTTTAACCTTAAATAAAATAAAAACTACTGAGGCTAAATGGCTGCAATTTGGTATGTTTGATGATTGGAGGGTGGATGATCAACATACCAATTTGCAGCCCTCTAGCCTCAGTAGTTTTTGAGATCTGAGGGCAGACAAAAAAAATGTGGGTAGACAGACAAAGCCGCCTCAATAGTTTTCTTTTACAGAAAACTAAAAAATACTTCTAGCAAAGCAGTCAGTCACTACAGTTCTCGACACTTAATTAATTTCAGTCAGTCTGACTAGTGAACGACCCTAATAGTACATTTGGAATTAGCTTTCATATAACGAAATTCAACAATGAACGTTTGACTGTGGTTATCATAATGACAGTCCCAAAAATAATAAAATTTTCCTTATAGATCAGGACATGAAGACCAGTTAGAAAATTACCAGCAAACATTAGACAGGCAAATTTAATGGAAAGAAAGATCATTTAATGCAAACAGTTATTTCCTGACAAATCGCTTTTCGAAGCTTGGCAAATTTTTAAAAAATTTCTTAATCATAATATGAACCTCCATCCACAATATGAAAGGTTCAAGGAAAGCTTTCATTTTATATCTGAAATCAACACAAAGCAGAATCTGGAACTGAATAAGGAAATTACTGAAGAATTATGAGAAATGGTTCACAATGCAAGAATCATATGTACCAAATTTATAATAGTTCAGCCCAGGGCAAGATGATAGATCTTGAAAATATTGAAAAACATAAACTCTATTGTCAAGAACTAATTAAAGTTTTTTTTTTCACTGCAAATTAATTGGAGGGGTAGGATATCAAATGGCAGAATTAGAGAAGTAGCAGGGGTGCAGCCGGTCGATGAGTATGTTAGGTTCTCACGCTGGAAGTGGCTAGGCCACGGGTATAGAAGACAGGGAATAAGACGAGATACACCTTGGTGGGTTGCCCTTGGTAGAAGAGGTAGAGGTAGGCCAAAGGAGACGTGGTTGAGGACAATGAGGCGGGAAGCAGGAGATGAGTGGTAATGGGGAAATCTTGAGGAGTTAGCCCAGGACAGAATGTGGTGGCGTGAGTTCATCGAGGCCCTATGCTTCCCCGTGGGTGCCACAGGAAATGATTAATTGAAAGTTTTTCACGCTTATGGCTTCATACGGTCATTGTGCCTATAGCAAAATTTGATAAAAATTCCAGCATGCTGTCAAACTGTAGATCAATACCACTGTGTCAACTTAACAGATTGAGTTCTGATCCCGTATTTCAACTATAACAATGTACAAGAGTAGTACCTGAGCGGAAGTAAATCATATTAGTGATATCTTAATGAATATTTACATTTGATAACCCAAACTGCGTTTAAACCCTCACGACATTACATGGAACTATGCTATAATGAAGTATTTAAATCTCAACGTAATTCAAGACAGTTTACTGTAATTGCTAATTTCTTAACTCGTCGGATGTTCCAAAATCTCACTGAAAATACCTACTTAGAATCAGGGATATTTGAAAAAAAACGCAGTTTTCTTAAAGGAAGTAGCTTTGTGGAACACTTTTTGCCCTTGCTGTTAACAATGGCTCGACAGGTGTTAGAATTTACCTGTACCTGGAAAAATAAATTCACTCTTTTCACTCAGAGAAATGATTTACAAAGACAACGGAGGATCCACAAACAAGATGTAGAAGTATACACGGGAAAAACACAAATGTCTTTAGTTCTTCATTCAGTAATTAGGATCGTGCTTTGGTAAACAAGTAAATGAGAAGAATTATAATTGCCTCGTATTTCATGGAGAGGAATCTGCAATACTGATTTGATATATATTTGTATATGTATATACATATTTATTGAATATATGTATACAGGTATATATACATATATGTATGTATGTATGTATACGTATTTATGAATATATATATGTATATATATTATATCATATATTTAAAGCAAGGCATTATTGAAATGATGTAAAATATGTATTGTCAAGAATGATTACGCTTTCCATTTGATGAACATGTCAAAATATACATTGTAAACAATATAAAAACAAAGGTAAAATTTTAGGTTCACTACTGACCATAATCATTGGGGAAAAGAAAATCGGCAATTAAGATTGCTAAGTAACCCACTGGTCATTGGCCATACGTGATTAGTGAATCTTGCATGCAATATCCTCACAATATTCCACATTTTGTAATATTTGCATGCCCCCCTATCATTTACATTTAGAGCAAGACTATTTACCATTTTGCTTCAGTTGTCAACATTTTTTTTTATACGTTAACCTCATTAGTTAGTGAATAATAGTGGCTCTGAATGTAATGCCACATATTTCAAAAATTTTTGATTAAAATCAAGGTTATTTTAACCAATCTCTCTCTCTCTCTCTCTCTCTCTCTCTCACTTGTGTTTCTATTTACAGAAGCACACAGATGGTGATTTAACAGAAGCCTTTGTGCCGCCATATAAGCATCAGATTCTGACAGCCTTATCACTGAAGTAAATAGCCACACCTGGACACAGTCCTACTTTCACACGACTCTTGAGCTGCGTACTATTAGTTTTTATGATCGTTATGACTCACATAATCTTTTTACTCTCTTCTATCTCTTTCTGTCTCTGTCTCTGTCTCTCTCTCTCTGTTCTACTCCCCAGCTGTGTAGCCAGGCCATTTTGAGGTCGAAAATCTGGGATTAGGTATTAAATTACGTTTGTTTAATCACAAAATTGTTTAAATATTGTATATCGACGATGAATTATCAACCAGCCGTGAGCATTTGTAAGTTGCTACTCACCATTATTATTTTTAATTTAGACACAATAATTTTGTTTCTATGAAACATTTGCTGCAAATTAAAGCATTAACAGTTCTGCTTTACTGAGACAATTGGATATTATAGAACAAACTTTTTTTACTCTTGTGGATACATTGACAAAAGATATATATATATATATATATATATATATATATATATATATATATATATATATATATATATATATATATATATATATATCAAATATTAAGCTAAAAATTCCACTTAATATCGAATCCCTTTCTTTTAAAAGTAACTTACACCCAGTGGGAATTATAATTGATAAGTGCATCTAGCCCAGCCAGTATTCGAAAGTGTACAATTTGCATTTTGGATTAGAAACAGAGGTTGTTAGTCGACTCTTCTGCAATTAAGGGGGCATCTCCTCCTACCTCCCACCAAAGGGCCCACAACCCTTCATCAGTTGCTGCTTTTCCATGGGGGGCATTAAAACTGAACCACAAACCAGTGGCATATCCTATGACCTAGTGATAGCAGGTCATACAATCTGTTACTAAACTGTAGAAATCCACAGTAAAGAGGCTAACCTGATTTATGTTTGTTGTTGTCCTCACGAGATCGACTCTTCTGCCATTTAGGAGCCATTTCCTTCTACAAAGGTTTCACAGCCCTCTATCCCTCTACAGGATACCCCTCTACCATGGGAGACGATGAAGTTCCTGTGGTAGTGGTGACCAGGTAGTAACCCCTTCTATTACTGCAATAGCGGTCATATCTGATAGATAGATAAAAGGATAGTAAAGTTGTTGACAAATGGAAAGACACCAGCAGTTCAAGGAATTTCAGTATGATGTTTCTGTACAGTGTGGTTGACTGGCTGACCGGGATGTATAAGGTATGTTTTGATGAGGGGAAGGTTCTTAGGGAATGACTGAGCATATTTATAGATTTTTTGTATTAGAGTGAAGGTTATATATGAGGGTCTAAAAATTACAAGAGCATAACTTTACTTAGCATATCAGGAAAGGTTTGACAGGATTTTGGTTCTGAAGGTGAGACATAATCAAAAGATTGATAAGGGAGGAATAATTTGGGTTTAGAAAGGGAAGAGGGTGTTGGGATTAAGTGTTTTTAAATGAACACATATGAAAAGCTTGGAAGTCAATAGAAAAGTTGTATGTGCTATACATGGACCTGGTAATAGCTTATGATAGAATCAGCGGAGAGGCAATGTGAAAGGTGCTGAAGATTGATGATATAGAAAGTAAGTTGCTGAGAGTGATGAAAAGTTTTTGTGTTGAAAGTGAAGCTTGTGTTAGGGTTTTTAGATGGGAGAATAACTGCTTTGGATTAATACTGGGCTTGAGACAATGAGATGTTATATCTCTGTGGCTGTTTAACGTGGATATAGTGATGCGAGACATAAGAGAAAGTACAGTAGGTGTAGTGACAAAGTGAGATAAGAGGAGCCGTGAATGGAGAGTGGATTTGCTGATATATAAAGACAATACGATATTAATTACGGTTAGTGAAGAAAACCGCAAAGATTAGGGAAAGAGCTTGAAAGAGTCCACAAGAAGAGAAAGTTGAGAGTAAAGTCATAATGGTAAATGAAAAACAGAACCAGGAAGATGGATCAATGAATAGTAATGTAAACAGTGGAAGAATGGAAACACTCGATTCGTATGTGCACTGTTTATTCTTTTAAAACTCTTTGTATGTGATCCATATATTCTGAGCAGACTATTCCTCAGTTATTCAAGATATGGAACAGGCGTACGAAACTGTCCGAAATTTTTACTTCGCTCAGTATAAACTGCCTTCCGAGTTGCACAGAAAATCGTAATCTCAATTTCATCTTCCCCCTCAGTGTACTCTCTGGAGATACAAACAACCCCGAGGCTATAATGAAATCTGGCTTGTCTCTCCTCCTCTGTTTGATGATACTGCAGCTATATTGTCTTTAACAACCTCTCTTTCGGCTTCTTGTATTATTCCGAATGTTCCTTGAACTGTTCTATATCACCAGCCATTGTAGTTTGGCGTACAACAAGATTTCACTAACTTTTAACATTTCAAACTACGAACTGCTCATCTTTACAGTCAGACGAACATAGATACTCGAAGGTATCCTTACTTGGTTTTATACTGTATATCTGTCTAGTGAGCCGGTCATCTTTTCCCCAAGTCCTGATCACTGGTGTCTGTTCTTTTTTCCCTGAAGGATTTCTAAGACTGTTCTAAATTTCTTCAAATGATGTCTAACTGCTTTTTTATTTGAATACCGCAGCAAAGCGTATAGGACTAGTGATTTCCTTCGCTGTCTTCCTGGTATCCGGTGTCTCTCTTCTAGGTTCTGACGTTTTACAGTTCGGTACTTTCAAGACAAAGCTATGTATTATTCGTAACCCTGTTATTATAGAGAAATACTTTTATATGTTGAAGATGGTTATTTCACAGTTTTGTTTCTCTGGACATAGAATTAAGAGACAAATCTTTTCAACATTGGAGCTTTTCGAGTGTAGACTTCCTTCCACTCATTCATTACTGACAAGCACTAAATGTTTTGATGAAATATTTGAATCTTCCACTTTTTCTAAGTAAATCAACCCCTTCCACGAATCAAAAACCTTATAACCAGTGTAAATGAAAGGGTACAACACGATCCTCTACGAAGTCAAATCCATTAACGTCATTATATTTTTTCTTGACATAACCTGGCAACATTGTGCTTGATTTATCCAAGTAGGTCTCCTTGCCACGATATTTCATCCTCGACTCACGCTTTTGCCTGTGATTTAAACCTTCACATTTCTTCTTCAGTGGCCAGTTCTTCATTGTTGTTTGCGATCAGTCCTGAATTGCCCTTCTTCATCTTTCATCCCTGATTTTTTGTTAATGTAGCTGAGTTTCTCACTTCTACCATTCTGGATGTTCAGGTTACTTCAGACTTGCCTTGGAGAAATTGCATGGTTCAAATTGCCAAGTCGACGCATAATCAAGTAGGCACTCTTAGATGTCACTATTTCTCTTTTCTGAGCTTTCCTTTCGCCTTAACTGCCCTTTTTTGGAATATAACTGTCTTATTTGGGATGCTTCATCTTTTGTCTTCCACATCGAGAGGACTGAATCAAAGGAAATTCGTCTGGGTAATGACTGCCGTGGTTTCATCTCTCGGTCGTTCTTGCAGGTTTGTTTGCCACTTCTATCGCCATTAAGCCTACTGTTTTGCTTTCTTCTTTGGGGTCTGTCTCATTGGCCTCTGCACGTTATAGACATATATGTAGTTTTTCCAACATCAAGAGGTATCCGGGGCCCTGTCCCCCTAACAGGAGATGGCTCCCGAGTAAAGAGAAAACAATGCTTACTGATGTGACCATGTTTTAATTTCGTGGATGAACCCCGTATGCAGAAAACGCCCACAACGTAGCTGCTTCGTAGGCTTACACAGAAGGAAGGCTCATCAGCAGTCAACCAATCCCTATTTCCAAGCATTCTTTTCACTGAGTGGCACCGAATCTTTTAGTAAATATCCGGAGAAATTTAGTTCACATTTAACAAGCAAGTGTTTCCCGCACGACAGACCAACCCGGTGGCGATTGCCAGACTGACTTTCTTAATATAAGACAAGCAAGGAGATTACAAGACAACAGATGTTTTTAGTTGTATTCCTTTTGTTTCGCACGTGTAGCTTTATTGTTTATCGTATCGAGGCATCTGTGGTCACCACCTCTTCTTTCTTTTCGTGTTCCCGAGTGGGCGTGGTCACTTAAACACACAATCTAACATGCATTTCCACTTTATATCAGTTGTGATAACAACGCTCCATTTCCACTTTTCTTAATTTCTCTTTATATATATATATATATATATATATATATATATATATATATATGTATGTGTGTGTGTGTGTGTGTGTGTGTGTGTGTGTGTGTGTGTGTGTGTGTGTGTGTGTTTACTCAACAATAAGCCGTTTATCTTAATAAGGGACGAACCAAGAAAAACCAGGTCACATACAACCTTCAAGTGATAGATCAAGGAGAATCGCTTTATACAGAAAACTGCAAAATCAGACACTCCATACACCTTCACACAAGGCTTGTCAACAGCTTATCGTCTCCCCTTACGTTCCATTTTTTTTTTTTTTTATTGTACCTAGCTGTTCACGGTGTTTTTCTCTCTTACTTATTTCTTATTATTGACAGTAACTAAGGTCCCTCATTCTTATAAAGCACTGCCCACAGTGTTTTTCTCTCTAACTTAGTTCTTACGTCAGTAACTAAGAGTGCTCATTCTTGTAAAGCATGGATCGTAGATTGTGTGCTTTGAATGTAAATATGAAAAGCCGATGTAAAGTTGTAGGCTAACATACGCGTGCATATAAATGCCCATCAAGATATTTTGAGTGTTGTTGAATATAGCCTATAGTCAAACCAAAATGTCAAGGCGGATGACAGGATTCCTGCTTCGTATTTGAATTTAAAAGTTGAGGCATTTTCCCATGTAGACTAGGGGGAAAATCTCATCAGCTTATAGTAGAGCTGGATTAAGTTCTGCACCGGGTGGTGCGAGACCAATCCCTCCACCCACACTTTCGTTTCTTTTTTTTTATCTTAGTCCTTCTTATATGAATGGTTTACATCTGACTTTAGATCCATTGAACGTTGGTTCTCCAAATTCTTCTTCCGTATCTCTCCCTTCCTTGATGATTCTTTCCATAGTCCCTCTTGGAATATTGGGAGCTTCACATGCTCGATCGTAAACTCTCGTCACATCGTTCAAAGTAATTGTGAACGTCGTATGCGACTGACCTGGCAGAAGCAGGGAGAACACGTCTCTCACTTATTTCTGTTATTTCCATAGCTGAAGCGGGAAGAATACGTATGGGCGTACTTTCTTTACAGGGTGAGTCGAGTGAATGACAATGTACATAAGGAAAACGCTGTTATATATAGACGAAAATGAAAGACCAAACGAATTTTATGGCTTTATAATGACACAGTTAAATCCTAATCATACAAGCTGGAACTTCAGTCCTTTAAAGACGTGGCCCCAAATCGTTCAGTAAGATCAACTGGGCGTACAGGGAGTTTGGAGGCAGTCTTATTCTGGAATAGGTAGTGCAATTAAAAGATTATTAAAGGTTATCTCGTATCAGATCTCTACATCTGTATAATTGTTTCTTTGATAGGCTCTGTCGTTTTAGATGTTAAAATAGTGTGTGTGTGTTTGTATATATATATATATATATATATATATATATATATATATATATATATATATATATATATATATAAATATAAAATCCATATGAAGGAAACGGAAACACTGAAGTGCTGTGAGGCACTGAAGTGCTGTGAGGCCTTTCGACACATCCTTTACTTAGCAGACTGCTAAGTAAAGGACATAAGCACCCTCAGTGCAGCTTCGAATTCATTATCCTTTTTGCCTGTTTTCATTACTGGCGTATAATTTGTGTATCTCTCATTTCAGAGGGACCCTATATCGTGGAATCTTCTCGGACTGTGTCTAGAATCCCCCAGTTTCATCCATCCCATAGGAATCCCCTTCAGGATCAATAATTTAATTGCATTTCTCTTTCCCGTACTAATGTTCTTTATGTAAATATACTCCTGCAAGTTTACCCTCGTGTTTACGTAATATTTCCCTTCAGTAGTAACAGCCTTACGCTCATATGAAATTCTCCCTTTTTTCTCTTGTTTTGTTTCCCTGGACCCACAAAGTCAGAATCACAAGGCTAAAGTATCTGTAGCTGTTGCTACCTGTCTCACAGAAAATATCCCAAACCAGATTGTCCAGAAAAAACAAATATACATACCTGTATATATATATATATATATATATATATATATATATATATATATATATATATATATATATATATATATATATATATGATAAAATCCATGAAGGAAAGGAAACACTGGAGTGCTGCGAGGCCTTTCGACTGTATGTCGTCCTTTACTTAGCAGACCGACAGTCGAAGGGCCTCCCAGCACTCCAGTGTTTCCCAACACTGGAGTGCTGCGAGGCCTTTCGACTGTCAGTCGTCCTTTACTTAGCAGACAGACAGTCGAAAGGCCTCGCAGCACTCCAATGTTTCCCTTTCCTTTGTGGATTTTATCTTTATTTATATATTCATCATGTTCCATATTTTCATGATTTAGTCATACACACACACATATATACATATACAGTGAACCCCCATATTCGCGGGGGATGCATCCCACACCCCCTGCAAATAGCTAAAATCTGCGAATACTTAAAACCCCCTCTAAAAACACTTAGAACTGCCCATTTTGATAGTTTAAACACAGAAAAACCCTGTAAAAATGCATATACCTGAGTATTTTAATAGTTTTATCACAAAAAGTGCATTTATTCATGAAAATTATATGAATATACAGTAATTAGTGAATATTTCTCAGTGAAAAATACTGCAAATGAGCGAATTTTCCGCGAATAATGGCTAGATATGTTCCACAGAGAAACCTGCAAATACGTGAGTCCGTGAATCATGAGAACGCGAATACGGGGATTTACTGTATATATATATATATATATATATATATATATATATATATATATATATATATATATATATGTTATATATAGCCTATATATGCACAAATAATTCATTTTCAGTGTATATGCACACACACATAAGGTTACTCGAGGCCACATTTAGAAGAAATGAAAACAAAATCAGGGGCAGATACGGAGCAGACACTCCATCTGAGTGCGTGATCTACCTTTAGCGCTGAAGTTTTAGGTTTAAATACAGCGGTTTCCTTATGGGTAAAATGACCAAAATGTTCTTAACTGCGAACGATGTCCGGGAGAAACCTCCTGTCACCCGCCTTGACATTTTGGTTTGACTATAGTTGCTGTCTTCACTCTGTACTCAGTGACTAAACATGACTGGATAGAGCAGAGAACACCGGCATCACTGCATGTTGTGTGGTCACATCTGTGAAGAGTAGCGATCACTTGTTTCATGTGCTGCTGTACTGTAACTTTACGATCTAAGACCTCATCAATTTAAGTCTACAGTTAAGTGGTAATACTGCCACTTTCTACCATTTTCTTTTAGTGTAAATATATATATAATATAATATAATATATATAATATATATATATACATATACAGTATATATATATATATATATATATATATATATATATATATATATATATATATATATGTGTGTGTGTGTGTGTGTGTAATATATATATATATATATATAATTTTATATATATATGTATATATATATATATATATATATATATATATATATATATATATATATATATATATATATATATATATATATATATATATATATATATATATATATATATATATATATATATATATATATATATATAATATAATAATTAATAGTGTCTATATGTATTTCACATATTGGCATCCCTTATATGGAAAACTTCAACAGGTTAGTCCGCTTTTCGTGTAGTGCATGCATGTGAACATTTTGAATAATAATATATACGAAACATTGGGTAAGTTCTATGGGCATATGTTAAGCCCCAAGTTATGCACCACTTCTAGTTTCTGTAGATTAGTTTTGCAGGCAGATCCATAAAATTGGCAGGCATAATATAACTTTAAAGAATGTGTAAAGTCTAAGCAGTTTTTTTTATCAGCACTCAGTCAAATGGGACATCACCTTCAATATACACTATTCAGTGATTATTTAACCATGTTAGAGAGGTATTAATAAAGGCTAAAGGTCAATTTCTTGCCAAAAATTACCCTTAAGGAGTGTTACCTTATCTTTCTGTGGTGGAATTGTCATGTAGGAAAAGGGTTGGTATCTTCTCTCTCTCTCTCTCTCTTTTTAATCCATATAAATCTAATTGGTTTTTTATCATCCTTGTTTCTTGTTGATATCATAAACTAGCAAGAGATATCATGGGTCGTACTGGTGCCGTGACCATGTTTATACTAGCTGCATATAGTATAAGTGAGCAAATGAGTTCTGTTAGCATTGTAAATCTTCGCAGGTAAAAATTACACCTGAAACATCCATAACAAGAACAGCAACATTATTATTACAGTAACTATGATAAATTACAAAGCTTAAAAACTCTCTAAGCTGCTTCCTCTTTCTAATCTGCTGCCTCTTTCTTTCGCTTTGAGAGACATGGTGATGGAGCATTACAAACATACTGCGGATGCATAGGCCAGTGATCTCGGGTTATTGCACTTTAGAAAAGTGGAATATGCACCATTTAATGGGGCTGAACAGTTATTGCAGTTTCCCTTTTTTATGCTGAAGATGGGTATATTGCAAAGTTTCCCTTTTTTATGCTGAAGATGGGTGGCCATACTAAAAACAAAACACTGCAAGACTATAGGATGTAATAGTCTTATTTGCACCTCTTCCTTTTCAAATATTACAAGAAGGCACAGGGGAGTCCTCAGATATAAGAAATATGTCAGCTATATGCATTTTCTTCACCTACTGATGGAGTCCCAGTCAAAGACTACTAACTACTCTTCCACAACTGAAATCCACGTTGGGTTTCTTTAAAATTCATCAAGCATAGAATTTATGAAGTTTGATTTTGCACGAATTAGGATAGTGACCTTACCAAACTGAGAGATGTCTCCCCTGTTTATGTGCCCACATTTTCTGGGGATATTCACTGAATTTATATTAGAATATTTTAGCCTTTGTTGTTGCCTCAATTCACATAGGGGGTTTAAGAGTTTTTCATGCATGTTTTTCTTCTACAGGTTCTAAATGTAAATGGGACCCACTCAGAAGGTCCATTTTTAGTTTTGTCAGTTAGAGCTCATCTAGCTGTGAGCACATCTTCACAGCTATCAAAGGTATCCCAAGCTTCACTCTTCAGCTCAAATCTTGAAAGTTCATCTGAACTTCTACTATTGCACCAAAGGTGCCCAAAAAGGTTGAAATGTTCTCTTAGTTACACTAAGGGATAATGCTCTACATGTAATGCTCTAACACTTTTCATGTTTACTGATTTGCTAACATTGTGTTGATGGGTATGCCATTTTCAAGTTACAATTCAGTTGTTCATGCAAGGATGGCAGCACCTGTCTGGTGGTGGATCAGAATAAGCAAAAAGAACAGGAGAGGCTACTAGATCAAAACAATGTAGTATCCATGATTCAGTTATCAACTAAGTGCACAGAAAATATACCGTGGCCTTCGAATGGCTTGGGAAGTACGGGAAAAATAACATAGTGTCTGAAATACCCAGAAGAGGATCATTTACGTAAACAAGACATAGAAACTTGGCTAAGATGGATTTCTTTGCTCTTAACAAATTTCTCCTCTGGTTTTATCACATGATGAATGGTGCTTGTATAGTTGCCCTGTAAGTGTACCAGAAGCTGTGAAGAAAACTGGTTCAGTAACTTGCTACATCCCCAAGATCATGCAATCTCCAGTTGTCAAGTTTGAAGCCCTAACATTGAGTATAGACCACACAGTAATCCCTCGAAAATATAGGGAGGATAAAAACAGGACTACTTTTTGTGAAAGTTCTCCAAACTGACTTGCACAGGACGGCATAACCTGGGGAGGAAACACCTGCCCAGTACTTCATTGTAACACTCAAGCCCCAGCAACATCAAACTGCTGGGGAACCTTGAGATTACATAAAACATGGCAAATGACTTAAAAACTACTGGTGTAGTGCTACTGAACAGGATGGCAAGACCTTCTGGAGCAGAAACACCTACCCAGTACTTCCCTGCACCACTCAAGCTCCAACAGCATGAAGCTGCAGGGGACCTTCAGATTACAGAAAATGTGGCGAACAAATTAAAAACTACAATTACTATTGGAAAAATAATAGAAAGTAATTATAATTTCACAAGGGATGAAACGTTCCTTCAGTGCCAGATTAAAACTACATGTGTTTAAGAATTTTGAGGATATGATATATTTGAAGGGGTGCCTCACTGAAAGAATATCAGCATCATCTTGATCCTTCGAATGCCTAATAATAGGTTCTTATCAGGCAATACTTTGTAATTCATGGAAGTAATTTGAAATGACTTCCAATGTATAATTTATAAATAAAGCAGCAGCTTTTTAGCTTGGTCTATTAAGCTGACTTTTCTGTAGAACTTGTATATGACTGATGTACTGCATTTTCATAAACTCATTACTATTTTTATAAGACAAAGGATGTAAAGCCACTTTTGTTTTTTAAAATACAAAAAAGGTCTCACGAGTTCAGTTACTAGTGTGGGCTGTATATTCAGTGGTCAAGAAAAAGCAAACATTGCAGCTCCTTAGAACAAAATAATTTTAAACTTTAATTTTTAACTTATTAAAATATATATTCTTTCTGTATTCCCAGATTACCTACCAGTCAATAAAAAAATCTCTCTCAATCAAAATCACATATATTTCTTTTCACTGACAAAATAATCCAAGTGCTTCATTTGGACAGATCATTAAACAAAATAAAAATTCACTCTTATATTTTTCCTTTCACAATCTAAACAAGACACTAAGGTCATCTGCATGTCCAATACAAAGTGGTATACTGTAAATATCTAGCACATTCTACTTTATAAAATTCTAGTAAACCTTTTAATTAGAATCATCTTTTGGGGTTGCAAAGCAAGCAATATATAGTATATACATTAATAAAAAAATTTAGCACATCAAAAAAAGTACCCTTCCAGGATACGTGTTCATTTAAAAGATTACTTCAAGTTATAAAAGTATAAAGATAATGCACAGTGAAAAACTATAAAGCAAAAAGCTTATCAAACAAACATTGATTTGTTTACTAAAAACATGGATAAAACCAAAGATAGATGTTCTTTTAAAAGATTACTTCAATAACAATTATTTCTTTTATAAAGTTATAACAGTATAAGCATAATGCAAGACAAGACTATGCAGCAGCAAAAAGCTTATCAAACATACTCATTTGTTTACTACAATCATGGATAAAATCTTATCAATAGAGTTTACTAAAGCATTACTAAGAAATTAATATTTGTATCTTCAATAATTTCATTAAAATTTGTACCTGACATTTTTTTGGATACTGTACATAAAGAAAGTTCACATGGCTCCTTTTGTTGAGTATTTTGTTTCAACATAAGACAAAAATAAATGGTACTGGTAACAATGATTCTCTACAAAATTACTCAACCCCATAACCATGTTATACCTTCAATCACAAGGAAACTACAAGTTTGAACTAAGTAACATACTATCTGTTTATTTTTTTTTTTTTAAAGTTACAAGATGAAACTAACACAATGACAAGACTGACCTTTAATAACTAATAAGAGGAAAAAATATTCAATACAGTACTTCGTCAAAGGAGACCTTCATGAATGTGTTTTAAAGCAACTTGAGACAAAGTACTTGAACAAGAAATTCAAGTATTATTGATAAACCACACCAACATGAGGAACCAAACAATTTAAACCTTGATTTGTAGGATTTAAGGATATAAAATGCAGTGTATCTATATCCAGTTTCCTCACTAAATGCCAGTCATACTTAATGCACCCTTGCTTACATTAAGCATGTATTTTCTGGAGTTCACTCTAAAATTACTCACAGATATCTTTATCTGGCTATCAAAAATTTCATGACAAATACTATACGTAGTATAGTATTTCTAAAACCAAAACAATACAAAATAAAAGAAAAACAGATTTTATTTTTTTTTTTCTACAGGTCTTCCATACATCAGAAGATCATCTAAAACCTCCCTGTGACATGTTCATGCATCATGAACATGGGTTAAATGTTACCTTATACAGAAAATATTCATCGTCGTTTTGAAGCCTTCTTTGTTTTGCCATTCAGTATATCATTAAACTCCTTAGAAGTTATAGAAATTCCATACTGCATGTTGACAAACTTGCAAATAAAAGCTACACGACTAACATCTGAAGTTTCAGGATTCAGTTGCTTATAGAGGTCAACAGTTGCTTTGTTCTGCTCATCTTCTGGTAGCTCAAAACTTGTTATTGTCCTGTGTACTGGTCGTCCCTTTTTCTGTATCCACTGGTAGAGATGCTTGGAAGGTAACTCACGATCATACTGCATTTGAGCAAATCTGAAGAAAGAGAGAACTAACTTTAATAATCCAAAATATAGTGGTTAAATACTTATGAATACAGGCACTCATTAATACAGTACACCTGAAGATGGGCAAAGCTGAGTAACTGAGCAACAGCTTTTGGAAAAGTATTTATAAGTTGGGCCTCAATGTATTGAAATAACGCAACTCTAATTCTACTGAATTTACCAGGAGAGTTCATCACATTTTACACACTTAAACTCTAATTCTACTGAATTTATCAGGAAAGTTCATCACATTTTACACACTTGAGTCAGTGTCAGGCAGGATGCCAAAAACTTAATCTTTACCTATGATTTAACATGTACATACTCTAGGAATGCCTCATTCAATGAAGATGTACAAATAAAGGTGCTCTGTAAGCTGTCATAGCTCATATGTGTAATATTTATATCAACTCATAAGGACAGGTAAGAAACAATCGCATTCCTAATGAAGTTCAGCAGTCATTCCATGTAAGGTGATTAACTTCACCATCTCCACAGTCCATACAAATCTACATGAAAATGTATAGATAACTTACTTGCAAGTAAGTGCAACACGGGTTTGCTCTGCTTTTGCTGGATTCAAGTTGTCAAAGAATTCCAGAATGTGTTGTTTTTCCACATCAGGCCAGCCTGGTAGTAAACTCTTGCGTGCTGTGCTCTTTCTCCCACCTTTGGCTGGCTGTGGCCTAGAAAGGAAAAAATAAGCATCCTTGACATTAAAGCATCAATGTCTCCATAATTCAAAAACACAATTCTGACTTCTTCCACTAAATCCACATCTTGTCTCTTTGAACATGACTTTACAGTCTGCAGAGATAATTACAAGGCAAAAAGGAGGAATACTTCCTGCATCACTTTTCATGTTCTTATCTGAAGCTGTATAAATTTCCTATATACAGCAGACTACTCATATCACAGTGTACAAAAATTTCTAAATAATATCTCCATTTCATTTTGATCTTATGAGCAATAGAATTGTCAACCTATATGCATGATTTTAGGGAAGACTTACTTCTCAAATCCCAATGTTATATCATCTATCTCCATTGGCTGCACAGGTTCTGCAGCCTTTGCAGGTGTCATACCCTGTATTTGGAAGAAATAAGCAATTTAAAACATAATACCAAATAGTATACGTATTCATCAAAATATGCAAAAAATTTATCAACACTTGCACACAGTGGGAAGTTTGCCTCCCAAATGATCAAGAATATTCCAAGAAGCAATTTATTGCAATGGTTTTACATAGCAGTAAACTTACCTTCAGGTATCTAACCTCAGGAATAATCTCTTCTGGTTTTTTTCTAAAAGAGATTTCAGTATCTTCCTCTCCAGAGTCATCAGCACTGCTGGCAGGTAACTCAATCATGCTCGGACGTCCCTTTCGGCCTCTCCTTGCAGGTGTGCTGAAACAGTTATGAACCACAACAGTCAGTTTATATTTTAAGATGACTTGAAATTCTGTGAAAGGGAACCCTCAGACACACTGCTGCAGTGTGAAAATACTTGCTCTTCAGTGCACAGAAACTGCTTAACACAGATTTTTGGAGAGGATTCCCAGGCAAGTGCTCACTGTGGGGCAAACAATTTTCCATGGGGAGGGAGAGGGGGGATTGGGGCAAAGCATATGGAGACATTAGACTAATGAGTGTTTATCCTTGGGTTCACAATAAAACTACTCCAAACAATGTATATTTCGGCTGGATGTTAGTGTACTGTAATATATGAACATGCTATACTTTTGAAGTGCCAACTGTCTCAACTTTAATTGCGTAATTAGTTTTATCTTCCTTCAAGTAAATTTGATGATATGAACATTATGGCTAAAGGAGAGTCTGTATGTATATTCAGTTATCTTTTTGATGATAATGATTATTATATTTTATATACAGAAATCAATTTAAGCATAGGTCTAAATTTGGAGCCAAATATTCTGTAGAATATTTAGGTTATCCATTATAAGATGGCTAAGGAAATCATCTTCACAGATACATTTTCACAAGTACAAGGACTTTAATTTAAAGCTTCATTGTGTAAATCATTAGCAAATTTATCATAAGAGTAAATAAACATTTTACAGTAAATATTTTTAGCAGGAAAACAAAAATTCCTGTCTGTGTAACAATCTATGGGTTATTTTAAGAATCAATATTTTAGGCATCTTGGCTCTTGCATTTGTTCACATTTTTTATTTAATTAATGTGCACATACAACACAAAATCGCTTGTGTGCAATAAGGTTGCCTATAATGACCAATACTTCGGGTATCATGACAACAGTCTTGACCCGAGACATTTTGCTTCCCAAGGTGCATTTCCAGTCAAATATTTGTTTACCAGACTTTATTTTTTTTTTCTATAAACATTACTATCCTATATTGTTCTAGCTTCCAAAGAGTCTATAGGTTTTATTGACTTTGTGTGTGTGTGTGTGTGTGTGTGTACAGGGTAGGATACTTAAATTGCATGGTTAGACCAAGGGTACAACATAGCAAAACACTGTTTAAAATTTCAGAACACTCCAGTCAGTTAACAGTGCCCTTATAACTGTATAGTAGCTAACATAGTCCATCTTAAAATAAGACTTGGCATTCTTCATAGCTCTAGAACTCTGGACTTGTTAATACACTAACCCATCCAAGAACATGAGGCTTAATATACATTAACTGATACATTCTGAGACAATTTTACCCCATGAACTGCAAGCAGAGCTTGGGATCTCCCAACTTGAAAACATCATCTTCACATGTTTTTTATGAGCATGGAATACTGTACAGATGTTATTTATCAGTTCTATTTCTAATTTTTTCTGTGAAAGAAAATTATGCTTGCTGATATTCCTGAAGAATAATGGTATGAGAAAATAAGTACTGTACCAGATTTTTTGTGATTAAATCCTTACATGATGGTTTACTGTACAATCTTGTTGTCATTATTCATGGGTTTCATTTGTTCCACATACATTTTGCCACTAAAATGAAACAGGAATGCTTAATCAAGTCACCCTTTTCCAGAGCTGATGTCTTGAAAGGCAAAACTCACATCACTAAATCAGTAATGTACAATGGTTATTTCCAGTAGATTAAATGAAAAAAAATCTCATCCTAGTGCCCAGAGGATTTCCACTTATTTGCTACATGACACTTCAAAAGACTGGGGCTGTACATATTTATACAAAGTACAGTATAAGAAGTAAGTAATTTTATACTTACTTCACTTGACCTGTTATGGTTTTTCTCCTCTTGTCTTCCGTCTTCTCAACAAATGTACATTTGTTTTTAGTCCCAATTTTGGGGGTTACACTCTCTTCATCATGTCTACTGACGCTGGAGTTGAGTTGGGACAATGGAGATCTACTGAGTATGTCTGAAACAAATTCAAGAATTGTGATCATACACTTCAGTAATTTTCACTTGCACAGGTAAAACTCCACATCCACAGAGACATCTGCTATCTGGAGGGAGAGGGGAAGAGGAAGCAAAGCACCAGGTTTCACACAGTCAGCATCAGTTTTGAAAATAAAATGTTTAATGTTGTGTTATGGTCTTCACTTGTAAAACACTTATTATCCTTGAAAGGTATCCGCATGTTTATGGCAGTACCTTCAACCAGTATTCTCAAATTGTCACTTTCAAAAAAATTTTTGCACTGTCCAAAATAATTTCATGATCTAAATTACAACTACAGGCCACCAAAATACTGCCCTGTGCATGGAGACCATAAGCCTTTCTATGTTCCTTTAATGTCCCTCTCTAGATGAAGAACTTTCGTTTATTATTGATCTTTTAGGTCCTTAAAGTACCAAAAGCATTTTAATAAAGATGCCATCAGTTGGGCTAAATTAAAGTTTATACAAGTCATGCTAGCAATTAAATGAATAGCCACAAGAAATATATCATTGAGCTAAATTAAAGTTTATACAAGTCATGCTAACAATTAAACAAATAGCCACAAGAAATATATCATCATTAAAAAATATGTGATTCTATACACGTAAGAAATTTATATCATTGCTGTTTAATGAGGAAGTTTCGAAAATATGTGATTCTGTAAACAAACACCACAAAATTCTAGAAATTTTAATTTAGACCATAAAATTAATGGGGATGGTACATGGCTTTTTTTAAAGTGACAATTCTCACATGCGAATATTGGTTGAAAGTGCTGCCGAAAACAAGAAAATATCTTTTGTAAATACAGTAATAAAGATTTACAAACAAAGATCCTTTTATTAACTGGTATTTTGCTAAACACTACATCAAGCATTTTATGTGCAAAACTGACATTGACCATGTGAACTCAGATGCTCTGTTTGTTCTTCCCTTCTCCCTCCAGACATCCAACATCCCAGTGGCTCTTTACAATTGTGGCACCTATGCAGTACAGGCAGTCAAAAGCAAGATAGGGTAGTTTTGCGAATGAAGGACGCAGGCTCTAACGGTTCCTCTGAGTGGAAGCTTAGTCCATGTTTCCAATGTTCAGGGTTACGTGGGGGGAGGGGGAGCCCGTGACCATGTCAGAGCACAGCACCCTAAGTCAGGTTAGGAAAGTAAGGTCTTCTTTGGTCAGGACGCAGCATTCTAGAAAATGTTAGGCTTTTCATCAGCGGAACCAGTGTCCATCGTTCTCAACTTTGCAGGATAATGCAGTTGTAGCATAGCAAGTTATAAGACCAAAGAGGTTGATGCAACAGCCAGTTGAATATGGAATTACTCTAACAACACTAGTACTTCAGTAATAGGTCGTTATCCTCGTCCTGCTCCCCATTTCTAAACTCTAAGAAGGGAAAATGCCTCTTGCTATTTTATTTTAACATAAACACTGAGGAGAAACACCATTGTGGCATTTGAAGGTCTGTTTTTAACTTTTACAAATAATACAATTTACTGATTATAAGCTAATTATGGATGTTACGGAGACGGCAACACGAATATATTAGTTTTTAATATAATTTTTCAGCTAAATACAGTAGAAAATGGTGGGCATAGCCTATGCAGTACAGGTGGGATGTGAGAAATCTACCAATATGATGAAAAATTCACTCTCTTTTGTCAATATTTTTTCCTTTAGCCTAATGCCTGAGGGGCCATACTAAACAAGGCATCCCACTAACATCCTTCCAAGTTCAGTACCAGCCACTTAGGGAAGGAATATACAATGCAATGGAATGGAATATAAAAATTTGGCCAAAGGCCAAGTGCTGGGACCTATGAGGTCATTCAGCACTGAAAAGGAAACTGAGAATAGAAAGGTTTCAAAGGTGTAACAGGAGGAAAACCTCACAGTTGCACTATGAAACAATATTATTGTCAGGAGAGGGTGGATAGAAAGATGGAGGGAAGAGAATATGAATGGAGGAGGTACAGTAAAAGGAATGAAAGGGGTTGCAGCTAGGGGCTGAAGGGACGCTGCAAAGAACCTTAACCTCTATATTACCGAAGCTTAACAAAACGAAAACATTGCGTTCGCTGGCTAACCAAACTTCTTGGTAATGAAATACATATCTGCAAGCCTCAAATAATGTTTGATATGAGTTGAGATATGTCTGTATGAATATATATATGGATCATGTGTATGTGTGCATGTATAATCTGTATAAACATATGTGATATATGTAGTCTTTACATGTGTTTTTTTGTTATTTATATATATATATATATATATATATATATATATATATATATATATATATATATATATATATATATATATATATACACAAATTTATATTTTTTCATGTACATCCCCAAGGGGCTGGTACTAAACATGGTGCCAATTTTGCATGTAAACATGCTTACAGCCTAAATTATACTTTACATAAATGGGGGAGAGTGTGATGGAGAGAGAGAGAGATTTAACCAATTATATCCACAGCCTACTAGATACTCCATCTATACTGCCAAGAGGCGCAAACTGAAAAGGTGTTCCCTTCCACTCGCCACTCATGAATACAGTGAGTGTTGCCATGTAACACTTTTTCATCTATTTCTAAGAGAGATTACACTTGTTTCCAAATATTATACTAGATTTTTTATCATCTATTTGAGAGAGAGAGAAACTATATATATATATATATGTGTGCATGTACTGTATGCATACAGAGCATAGTATATCCAAATGTCCACATCTATAGCCAGCAATAATGTTTGTTTTGCTTCATCATATGCCTGGCAGTACCAATACTGTTTGTTTTATGCCAAACCCTTCAAACCAAATTTACAAAATCATAAGAGGTCTAGAGATGAAAAGAGGAAGGTTGGTAGTACGTGCGTACCACCTTCATGTACCCAGTACTATGCAATGGTCTTGAATGGTGGTACTCCATGTACCCCCAAACAAATTGTCAATGAAGAAGAGGTTAATTAATGGCATTCGGGTCGTTTCGGCCGTAAGCACGTTTATGTGCAAAATGGATGCCGTGTTTAGTACCAGCCCCTGGGGATGTATGTAAAACATAAAATAATAACGGTAAATACCATAAACATAACGTCTTACATTGTTTTGGATGTTATGGCAAAACATGTTATGGCCGTTAGTGACTTACGGCCAAAACGACCAGGACCGAATTAATGCCTACAGTGCACCACGTGAGATGCACTGATGGAACTACAGGCAGTCCCCGGTTATCGGCAGGGGTTCCGTTCCCGACGACTGGAAATCGCCAGTAACTAAAAATCAGCAATAACAGCGGTTATCGGTGCCACTTGTAAGCGGGGATCAGCACTGATAACCGGAGATCGGCCCCAATAAGCGGAAATCGGCATACAAAACCCAGTTATTGGCGGTGCTAGACAAGCACCATAAAAGCAGATCGCTGATAACCGGGGACCGCCTATGGAAGCCAATTAGGGATTAACATGAAAACATACACAAAAGATGGCACACTTCTCATGATAGCGGTAATTTTCTCCGATTATCTCACCTGTATTGCATTATATAGTTTAGGGCTACACCCTTTTCCATGATATTTGGCCAAAAACTTATATTAGCCCAATAAAGGATGCAGCCTTCTCCTTTACATTTACCTTGGATTTATAATAGGGAACAGTGTAAACACCATATTGTGAATTTCTTAACAATTCAAGGAGTCTTGCTGTTGGTTACGTGTGGGCTTAATTCTGAGGATTCACGGAATCCTGTAGGATGATTCAGGGGTTCCCCAAAACAACCAGGCGCCTAACACCAAAATATAGCATGGTCATAATGGTTAATCTTACCTTCTATAGGCCTCCTGTTGAACTTCCACGCCAAAATAATGGAACAGCTCACCATGCCTGCATCTTGAGTGGCCTTAGCGTTCCAGTAATTCAAGGCATTCGGACTGAAGTGGGGAAAATCTTTCTGGAACATGAAATGTGCCTCGATCTGATGAACGACATAATCGATAAACTGACTGAAGGAATACCTCGCTGACGCTGTCTCCGGCATGTTGTTCGTGTCTAGTGTGGCCAAAACGTTCATGCCGTCGTAACCTTCATTTTCACAAGCGGTCCACGCCGAAGCAACGGAGGCTTTAGTGAAATTGGGGACAATGTCGAGGGTGAAGAGTTTGATGGTAGACGTGGGCGAGGGAAGGAAAATGAGATTAGTCTCGCATTTCGTTATCACCTTGAATACCATATCGTTGAAGCTTTCCTCCTTAGTTAGTCTGGCCATTGAACTCTCATCACAGGAGTAGCCACTTACTCCTGAGCATAACTGCTCAAATGTGGTCTTCCTAGACATCTTGAATATGAATGATCTACGTCACAGAATTATCGACACATCCACAAAAGCCTTTTACACTATTAACTCCTAAGAAGAAAGTTGTCGCGTCGGGTACGAATCTTGTTGAGGTTTGTTATGGTCTTTCGGATTTCAGATTACAACCGCTACATTTTGATGACGTCATGCTGTCCTTTTAAGACTAAATTTTCAGTGTTATCTTAACCACTGTTCCTATCATAAATGTTTAAATGTGTATAATAAAAATGTAAAAATGTTAATTTAAATAATTTTTTTCTTAATAATCCTTCGGACAGGAATAACTAATTTTAGTTCCTTTACCTTTATACTAAAAGAACATGTAAATATTACTAAAAAACATTTTAATATATAAATTTAGCCGATGTCTAACTATGAAAGTCATAATTGTTTAATTAGCTTATGTTTCTGGCGAATTAGAGATATCATAGTAAACACATTTATTATTTACTAAATATATCTCTTTCGTCATCTCATGCAACCTTAAAAACATACAACGGACAGGCCACAGTACCGAGCACGTTCATCACAATTGCTATTTGCCCCTTATCTTCCCTTATCTATGATGATGATGATGATGATGTGTTGTATGAAAATATCTTTATTATTTTAGTGAAGAATTATGTCCGGTAGGTATTCGCCAATTAGTTCATTTAGACTACTGTAAAGTGATGAACATAAGAATAAATAAATGCTCAGAGTATTCAAATCTGTGCTCTGGCAAGCAACGTTACTTAGCAGCAAAAACCTCCCAAAGGAATCGGCTATTTCCGGGTTTTTATGGTTTTGATCTGAAGTAATAGTTGAACACTTTTATATCTTATTTCATTTTTTGAAATATCCATGGTGGACACTCAAACACAAAAACTGAATCCTAAATATTGCATCTTCATTTAGCAATATCTTTATAACTCTCTCTCTCTCTCTCTCTCTCTCTCTCTCTCTCTCTCTCTCTCTCTCTCTCTCTCTCTCTCTCTCTCTCTCTCTCTCTCATATTTAGTATGTACAATTTTTCAAAATAGCCTTCTCTTACATTAGTAATAACGTAGGTGTGCTTAAAAACATGTGCAGAAATGCAAAAGATTTTGTGAGTTTCGTATGCCATCAGAAGCTTAAAACTTCCTTAAAACCGGTTAATTTGGAAGAGCCAGCAACCCGGTTTCAGAAGCTGAGATTAACAAAAATTATATTTCTCTCCCTGAGTGAGAACGGGCTAATTGTCTTAGCAGGGCAAGTACAAAAATCTGAATGTTAGCAACATGTTATTCATGTTCCCTATATATTAGAGAAGTAATATATGTTCCTAGTGACAACAGTCTAAGCAAAAAGTTATCAAAATGTTAATATGAAAAAGTGATGGTATTTTGTATATATAATCATCCATGAAATCTTGTCAAAGAATTAAGAAGTTTAAAGTTCACATTTATGGTGGTAAGTACATCCCTTTCGAAATTTATTTCTCTAAGTAAATATTCAAAAACTACTATGTTCTGAAGTGATGTGAACTATATATTTCTGAAGTTCTTTCCAATTCTTCTTTTAGTGAAAGACTACTGTAGATCATGTGTTGCGCTCTTGTACGTATGGAAAATAGCGAGTGGTTCTTGTCAAAATGCTACCTGCTGCTCAGTACTGTTGAGTATTTATTTTCCTTCAGTGACGCTTAATGAAACCTTCCACTATTTCCGTACCACTCATGTTTTGTGTCAGGACATGATGGACATTCAGTAACGCAAAACCAGTTACGCCAATGCTGGAACGCAAATAAGGCTTAATCAGCTCAGTGGTCTGGTTAAACTAATGTATACTTCTTCTGTAGTTAAAGAGCGAACATTCTTAATCACAACTGGTATGGACAATGTAGTATAATTTTGGAGTAAAGCACAGATGTTAGGGTAAAAATCGCAAAGTGCCTTAAGGAAATTGCCAGATATTTCTTCCAGTTTTCCTCTTTCTGGTGTTTTCCAAAGGTGTTCTACTTTCTAACCTCTGCTGAAGGAGCGACTGTTAAAGGCCAAAATCTTTGAATATTAATGAAAACTTTACTCTATTATCTGTTGCTTCTATCGCTACTGTATGCAGAAAATACTTCCATTTTATTTCTATATTTTTAGTCAAACATCCCTTTTTCATTTGTACATGGCTAGTTGCTTGTACGTAAATATGGTTTAAGGATTACGAAATGCTGGCCCAGGGTGGTGGTATTCTTACACTCCCACCACATGATGAAGAGGAGTTGCTAGCATATAGATGCATTTCTGATTTACCACTTCTGTAACATTCCTCATTCCTTTTGTTTTTCAGTTGTTAAGAATATGATGGTCATTCTGATGCTTCTCTTTTGTAATGTGAACCCTATTTTTTACCTCTTTTTATATGCCTAATCATTTGTATTTGAGGAGGAAGGGAAATAGTCCCTTCGAAAGCTCAATCTTTGGTCACCCTGAAGTATGATTTAAGATTATCACGACAGAGGAAAAGTTTGCTTGGATGAATAAAAAAATGGAGGTACTGTATTAGTAAACATACGGGGAATGTAGCTCCAAAATCAGAAGAAGCAATCTGTGCACATAAATTCAAATTTAAATTAAAAAGGAGACTATTATAGTTCTGAAACCATGTGGCCCAACAGCGACGGCTACTGAGCAATAGAAAATCTTGTCAGTGATCTGGGAAATTCCAATAGAATGCACAAATCAGGTTGAAGATGGACTCATGGAGTTTTCTCACATGGTAAAATATAAAAAAAGATAATGGAATAAATAAACATGATTGCAAATACCCTAATGGGAATGACATAATATGTAAAAGATTTGAGGCCGTAGCTAAACATCTGGTAACACTTGAAAATAAAATCGAAAACACAAGGGATATGAAAAATTATAAAATGCTGTCCACAAATAAGGAGGAGTATAGGAATATCCGATAAGAAGGTATTTGCACCCAGCTAGTGTTGCAATGTCTGTGACATATACCATGCATTAAAATGCTTCAAATGTCTGGTGTTTGGACATAAACTAGCCAAATTTACGGGAAAGCTCATATGCCCAAAGTGCGGGAAAGACCATATGTTAAAGGGCAGTATATATAACTCAGATTGTACCAGAATTACTTAGCAAAATCTAGAATAAAGAATGCAGCCGGTCACAAAGAGCAACTATGGAACAAAGGACCATCTTTCGAACACTCAAATCAGTAAGAAAGAAAACTACTGAAATACTTGAACATAATATGACCAAAACCTTTATATATGAATATATATATATATATATATATATATATATATATATATATATATATATATATATATATATATATTAATTGAACTAATATACAACAAAGTTATGAAATGAAACCTTCCAATACACGGTACCCGCATAAGCTAATTGGATACCCCTTAAATTCAAAAAGACGTGAAACGTTAAAGTAATTTAAGAAATGACTAAGGGTATTGTATATTCGAAAACATTATTGCATGAAAGAACAAATTATTCAACAAAATCATAACCTTAAACTTACAAACAAAGGAGGCTCTTCGGGTGGACTAATTGATCCCCTAAGTAGTGTAAAAGGAAACGATTCATTATTATTATTATTATTATTATTATTATTATTATTATTATTATTATTATTATATACAGGGAAATTTTGTATACGGTAATCAAGCGCGTGTGCAGATCAGACATCGTATGCTGCCTTGTACTATTTTTTTAGCTATGGAGTGGCGTAAAATGCATTCATGTTTACTCATTTGTTTTTCCACTAAATGATTATGCATTCCGACGGTATGATTTTTTTCCATGTTTACGAGAAAATCAAGCATTCGAGAAATGTCATCATAAGATCATTAAAGTCCTGGCTTCCCCATCCCCCCTGAACGAAGTAAGGTTTCTGTTTCAAAGTTTGCACCGCAATGGATTAAAAAAATCTTAAGAACAACGTTTCTTATAATGACTACACTGTCAAAGTGTAAAGACGCATTCTACCTATTATTTAAATATAGTGATAATGTAACAAACGAATATTTGAACAGAATGTAGAGAAAACACGATAGGGGGCACCACATCAGTTCCTTAAGGAACAAGAAGTTACAAGAGCTGCATTCTCTGTAATCCATGATGCTTCCTTGAATGCTAAGACGATCGAAACGCCCCTCAGTTCTCAATTCGGCGGAATTGGTTTGACACGTCCAGTTCATACTAGTGCCACGTGATATACGAAGCCTTGGTTCACTACGTTGTTGAAAGGTGTTGCAAGTGGACATTGTATTCTGTAAGTATTTTGAGTTTTTTTTTTTTTTTTTGGTACATGGCAATTATTCATAGTTTTGATGAAGTGAAAAAGTTCTTGAACCAAATCAGGTTACTCCTTGTTTTGTGGAATTAAGTTTTTTTAACATATATTCCAAACTTCTGTTTGAGGTTGATAGGCTAACCAGTGGCGTCGCTTTTGCCAGGGCGGCCCCCCAAGTCAGATGCTTGGACCCCCCACTGGCCCCTCCAGTTGAAGTTCCTTTTGTAGCTAAACTTCAACCCTTTGGTGGTCAAAAGCATGTTTGTTCATGATATTTTGATCCAACTTAATGTTATCAATTTATGTAGGAGTATGAAGTGATTGAAACTATAGTTACAGTTTTGAATAAGTGCAATGCAATTTGCTACTGCTGCTCAGTAAATTTCCAGGGAGAGGAGATGAAGAAGAGTGAATGGGATAGGATGAAATTTTGAAGAGGTTTTGAAGGGTCATAAGTCTTTTGTGTTATTGATGATATGCACTATTTTTGATATATTTACATGGAAAGGATATTACTATATTTGAAAATTAAAACTTGATAATAGATATTGGGCTAGTGTTGAATATAAGGTTGAGGGAATTTATATTACAGTATTTGATAAATTTGCATATAGTGAGAATTGGAAATTAATTGAAAATTGAGCTGTCATTTAAAATAGCCTACAGGTTTACTAATACTATTATTTTCCTTCATTCAAATGGATATACATATTGGAGAATAGTGTATTTTACTAATTACTGAATTGGTACATTAGTTTTTTGTAATTTTCTTTGGGCCCCCAAAAAATATCTTGGCCCCACCTAGGGGTCCCCACTTATGGAATGGCAGCTATGCCACTGAGGCTAACCTAGGCTTTTGTACATCTGTTGAAAGATCAAAAATTTCATGAATGTTTTCAAAGTTTTTGTGCCAGCCCTTTGTTGTGTTCCTTTTGTATAAATGCTCATGTACTTGTGTAGATTACCTCAGGCTATGAAGTCTCATAAATGTTTTGTTAGGGCTCAAACTTTAAATGACCAAGGGCAAAGAACCAACAACTGCACTACTTGATATCCTTTTTTGTGTGGAAGCATGATTTTCATACTTCATTTATTGGTATAATTTTATTTGGTTATTAGACTATTGTTGGTAGATGAACGTCTCTCCAACTTTTATAGGCTATTGAAACTTTCTGTTGATATTGTAACTCCTGTTTTTTTCCAAGATTTATCATGGAATCGGTTAAGTTTTGCAGTAGAGATTTAACCTAGGCTTGGCAGTAGGCTGCAAATCCTGCAATACTACTGTTTATAGTACTAAATACTTTTTTGGTGCATCCATCAAAACTCCCAAACTGCAGGTGTTTTCATGTGTTGAGATTTTGAGATACAACACTGTGAAATTATGTACTAATGTAAAATAATTTTTTTTTAATTTAGTACCAGTTATTAGTACTGGAGATTTTTTTAGCTTTGCTCATATCTCCCTAAATATTCTAAAATTATTTTTAGCCCAGTGAGATTTACTAACAGTTGTTAACCATAAGGTGTTTGTTCATGTTGTGACATTTCATGCCAGTGAGGATCCTGGTTGAATTTTTCTCTTTATTTTTTCTGTTATTTTTGTCTGGAAATGTGAGTATATGAATGATACTTAAATGTGATTGGTTCTTTTAATCTATTTCTCACCAATTAGCCTTAGTGAGATTTTGTAATTCAGGGGAAGTTCCAACAGCCTCAGTGTGATGTTCTGTCTGCTACTCCCAGGTTCTTGACATTGGTGGTTTGGTGCCTGTGAAGATGACTCTCTCTCTCTCTCTCTCTCTCTATCTGTTAAGGTCAGCTCAACATACTGCGCCCTTTTCCCTTCTGGGAGCAAAGTGCCTCTCTGGCTACTTCTGTGTTTAGATTATCAAGGCACAGTTGTATTCCTTTATCAGGAGAACCTTTACCCTCAAGATTTTTCTACCCAATCTTTCATCTGCGTTGACTCAAATTAGAAGGGGCAAAAATGTTGGGGGTTTGGAGGTGAAAGTACTGCACTGAGAATGAAGGACAGTATTCGTCCACAAAGTATACTCCTTCCATAATTGATGCCTGTTTTTCAGGATGTCATCCACATTTTCCAGGAAGAATTTTGGCCTTTTAATACTACTACTACTTTTCTGTCTTCTCTACTGATTTTTTAGTATTGTCTTGGATGGTTCTCCAGTTGTTGATCCATACAAGTATTTTTGATAGAGGTTAGGAAGGTAGATTGTTTCCTCTCCCATAAGGACTCAAAACGTCTTGGCTAGCTTTAGGGGAGTATAGCACATAATTAGCTCTTGCTGTTTACAGCTGTTCTTATTTCCTTCCCAGCTTTGCACCCAACTCCTTGTCACCACAGGTGATGGGTTTCCTTGGTTTGGGGAGGTAGCTTTGGCTTTCCCTTAATCTGTAGGGAAACGCCACATTTTAGTTGCTTCCTTGCATGGCAGAGGGTTCTGTATGATTGCTTTGCCTTTCAGTCCAGCACTTGTCTCCTAGGGTTGTGCTATTTCACACAACTTCATGGATTTTTGGATAACTTCATCCATTCATCCTCTGGAGAAAATGAGAGATCTCAGTCTTGGTCAGCAATCTTTAGACTTTGCACAAAATGTTGTTAGATTTCAGAAACAGTTATGTACCTTCTCATGACTACAATTACCACCTCTCTACACCTCACTACCTCTTCATGATATTCTGTAAATGGATACTCTCCCTTCTGGGGTTGACTCCAGTAGAAAGATTGGAATACTGTGCTTGTTGAAACCTTCTGTTAGCAGACTAGGAAAGTGAGTTTCTAAGCTTCTCTTTCTTTCCCAATTTCCTTTGGATGGAATTAATCAGTTTTGTGAAGAAACTTGTGCCCCAGTTTGTTTAGCACAAAGGGATAGGAATTGCACATAACCCTGTTGAGACAAGATTTTGGTTTTAGGTACAGAGGGCATGATCCTGACTGATCGGCTTCCTTTCCCCTTCTTACAAGGGAACGCCTGTAGACTTCTGGACCTTATCTCGGCTTGTTACTCAATATGAAAGTTTCAGCTTCCCATATCAAGGAAAAATACATATCTTCAGAACTTTGGATATTTGGATACATTATTCCGAAAGCTACCTAGGAAGCAGTGATTTTGAATGTGAAAGTTTATATTTGTGATTTTGACAAATTTTTGGAAATGTTTGTTCCTACCAAAATTCAAACCCACAGCCTCTTATAAGAATATTCCTGATATAAGCTAGCATGTTGTTGAAAGTTTGTAACATGGTTAATCAGAGGTAGGCAGGTGGGGTGGGCAGGCCCCCCACTCACTTGCTAAAAAGTTATCACATTTTCTTCAGCTTCTGTCGAGTGATGACTTCCTGCAGTTTTGCTGGCTGTTAATTTGAAATTTTCCCATCTTCTGTGTGTTTGGTGATTTTTTTTTTTATATGTTATGCGTGAGAAAATGACTAAAGGGGTGTGGAGGACAAGACAGTGCCCATGGCTACTTTTTCCTCTGTTTTAGTAAATCCGTGGATCCCCTCCCTTTTCTTTGTTCTTAAGGGGTAGGTCCTGCTGCCTTGATTTTCTGTGTGAGGAGTATAAATGGAGGTTTGTAGGCTTCATTGCAAAGGAAGAATAAATGGCACTTGAGGAGGCTTCCTGGCGACTGCTAGTGCTTTGTTTCCCTGTAGGTTTGCTTACAAGGGCAGTACCTTCTGACAATCCTAGGAAGTTGAGCTTTTACTTAGGTTGGACATCATTATTTATTTTTGGGGGGGGTGGAATGGAGGCTGAGGTGATTGGAGTGGAGTAATGACTTCCAGTTTGGGCCGCTGCATCTGATTGATAGGGAGTCTTGATGGAGTGGTAGGTTCTTTCTACAATGCCATTGGTACTGGGGTTGGAAGCAGTGATATGATAGATTGTTGCCCCTTTAATTTTGCCAGGGCAGTCCATATCTCAGAGGTGAAGGCTGGTCCTCAATTATGGGTTTTATAGTCTGGCATGCCTTGACAGCTGACCCAACCATTAAGAAGTGCCTTGGTGCAGGGGTGTTTGAGGTTGCTCCTAACATGGATATTACTTCTAACCATCTTGTGAATCCTTCTATAAGCCATGGGGATGTACCTGGAACCATCACATGGTGGTAGGGGAACTACTGTGTACTTGGAGGTGGTCATAAAGATGCCTGGGTTGTAGAATTCTGCTGATGTCTGATGCTGTTTTGCTGATTATTTTGCTTGCTTAGCATTTGATGCATTGTTTTGCTTACCTTTTCACATCTTATTTGGTCCCATGCAAAGTTTCTGTGGGGATGTCCACTGGTGAGGTTGAATACCTTCCTCTTAAGAGCTGCAAACACAAGGGGAGGAGGGCAGCCAGAGCTGGTGTCAGAGGATGGTGCATCCTGTGTTGGCATAAAGATGTTGTCCCACTGTGGATTTGTTACAGAGGTATGATAAGCTTCTGTTTTGGTGTCTTGGAGTTGGGCATTGGCAGGCCGAGGCTGAGGCTGTCATAGCCTGATGGCGGGTGACTTGGAGGGCAAGGTGCAAACACAGTTAATGAGACCTGATGACCCTGGTACAGTGATGGAGGCACTGATAAAGATTTTGGGCCAGACTATCAGCCAGTTATCACTGATTAGGGAAAGGACTACTTTTGTATGCTGCTGGTGATCTGGATTTTTGGAGAAAATGAGGTTGTGTATATAGCAGACACAGGAGGGGAGGTTGCTAGTAATGTTCTCCATCAGCCTCGGGAACATGGCCCCGAGTTATGGAGGCCTAAGGTTTGTAGTTAAAAGACGTAGGTTCCGAAGGGTAGGATGATTGTTTTCAGGACATCATTTTGGTGGACCAAGTTTTTGTAGTAGCCCTTAATCAGGGCAGACAGCAAATGTACAGTATTACTACCAGTGATCAAGGGGTTAATGTGCTTGATGCAATATGTAGACAAAAATTCAAATCTCTGTACAGTATTATGCAGATACGTATAGCAAAAGCATCTTACAGTGAAGGTCAGATCATCTAGAAGAAATGTTACTGTATTTAATTTTAGAGGTAATACTCATAGACTTAGTCCAAACTCATGTTAACCAGGTCTTGCTTAAGTGTTATCACAAAGTACGTCACTTGGCTTAAATTGTGAAGGCCCTGACATTAAGGTATGTTTTGTTGTAATGGATTTTAAAAATGCAAAGTATGCTTGCTGGTGAAATGTCTTGGTACGTTGATGAATGTAAGTTCGTCCAAACCAGTTATGATCTTTGGCATAATCACTGACATACTTGAAAGGAGTGTGATTCCCTTATCGACAAAAACTGCATCAGTATTCCTTATTTAATTTTGTAGATGTTGAATATTTTGAAGTATGTGTGTACTAAATGTAATGGTTACTGATTAGCAGGTACATAAGTTTTAATTTGTTTATGCTGATGTTAAAACATTTTTGGAAAAAGTCCACATTTTGGTTTATAGCAGGTTGATGTACAGTACTGGGAAAAGTGCATCATGTGTATTTCTGTTGTAATGAGACTGCTTTATTAGATAGTGAACTGAGGAGCCTGTAAAAACTTGTAACTTTTTTTTTTTGGAAAAAAAAGTCATTATTGAGATACGGGTAGTGCGTCAACTGAGAAACTGGTACATGAGCATTTTTTATTTGGTCCTTTTTATGTAAGCCTGAGTTCTTGATGATGTGAGCAGCACACAACTGAGGACAAGACTGTTAGGGACCCTGTGTAGGTAAAATTTTAGGGTTATAGTAATCCATTTTACAGGTTAATAAGATAAGGATTTCTGAGTGGATCAGAATAGTGTAGCTAGCTTATCATTTTGATGAAGGCTGTATTTTATAAATATAGAGATAACTGCTTGAGATTTTTCATATTTGGTTACTATAGTTTCCTGCACTGTATGTACTTAATGTAAGGACACTTCATATAAAAAAACTCGCCAATCCATGTTATGACTAACTGATGATGAAAAGTGTGAGTTTTCAAGGCCACTCTCACTGCTGTGTTAATCTTCTGAGTTCTGTAGAATAGCATCTTAATTTTTCAGTACATGGTATGGTCATTTGTATCCGTGATTTTTTAAGTTTTCTGTTGGGATTTTAAATGCTCTAAATGAGACTCACAAGGTACAACTTGCTTGTATACCTGTAGGTTAATTGAGTATAAATATAAAGTAGCTTTTGATGATTTTTTATAGCTTTGGCTTTTTACATTCATTCCTGGTAAAGTGCTTTATCAACCCAAAACGCAATCATGTGTTAACAATTTTGGGCCACAGTAGCAAACCATTTTTTCTTTTATGTGCCCTAACCTTGTCTAGGTTGCTGTGTCTGATGTGAAAAGGATCAGAAGACCTCCAACCTAACTAACCTAGGATTGCATCTTAACTGACTACTGGCAGGGGTGATGGTCCCCCTGAACACCACCACCTCCCCATTTGACCTGAACCAAATGGTTGTAAATGATTGAAGAAGAATATTTGCTTACATGCCTTGCTTATTTGTGGTTTTCTTGTTGCAGTCTCCAAAAGGAATGCCCAAACAACCCCACACACACTGTTCTTAATCATTGTTAGGCTACTTAATTATTGTTGTCATGATTGAACCAAACATTCAGATGGAAATCTATGCTGAAATTCCTAAACCAGATATAACTGTCAGAAAACCTTTTGAATATCTGAAATTTTAAAACCCCATGTAATTATAGTTGTCAAAATCTGTATGCCTCAATATACAGCATTCTTTCCCAAATTCAGTCTTCTCAGCACTATGACCACTTCACACCATATTCCAAGGACACTTTGCATATTCCCCCCCTTCCCCCCAATCTTGATAACCTCTTGAACATGTAAATTGGAAGTAGTTGCTTAAGTTGATTAGTGGTGCATTGCAAGTCACACCTTAGCTGCACAGGCCTCATCAATCAGTTTTTTGTGCATCAGGGGATAGGATTGCTAAGGGCTGTTGCATAATTGTGTTCTTAAATTCTTAAAATCCTCTTGTTAGAGAACTGTTAATCAATCTTGGGCTTACAACTAAATATTGCTAAAGTTTCATCAAACTAAAACCAGGCTGTGGTGAACTCAATTCTTAAAATCCTCTTGTGATGGAGAGATGTTTCTCAGTCATGCTGGGGTCATAATTAAATTACTCATACAGTTTACAAAACAAACACCACTTAGCAGAAAGACAAACTAGAAGAGCTGTCCAGAGTATGGACTGATGTTAACAGAGCAGTAATATCAGCATTTTACAAATATGGCAAAGATCACACTTGCAATGATTGCTATAGAAGGAAATATCCTAGGATTAGCTGATATTTTGCAAATATTGTCTGATTACAGGTTAAAAGTAACATATACTAGGTACCCTCCAAAAGGTGCTGTTGATATGTTGCAAAGGGGATGTTATACATAATAAGTCAGGTCATATAGCTTGCTATGTATTGAACCAAACTTCTTTAGTGGTTGCTTTTACTTAAAAAAAAATTGCATATTTTTTAATGCATGGAATAGCAAGACATCCCAGATCTTCATGGTTTTATACCTTCTGTTTGACTTATCTTTCCTATACACCCCATTTTCCCTTGTGAAGGATCTTCAGGAAAATCATTCTTTTAGTTTTCACCTCCTGTGAACCATTGTTAATTGTATCAGACTTGATGTTTGGTGAATTGTAGCAACCTTCTTAACTGTTAGGTGGCCTTAGGATCTTAACATTAACCCTTTGCAATTTTGGGGAGTGAAATATGACTTGTTTGTGGTAAAATACTATTCTCCCTTACTTATGAGTTTTAGAGATCATTTTCTTTTATTGCTTGCAGTAAATTTTTTCATGGTAAACTACTGGTTTTGGTGCCATTTTAAAACAAATAGTTGTACTTGATGTCTTTGGAAATGTAAAAAAACAAAAGTTCAGTAAACCCCTTATTCACGTTCTCATGATTCGCGGATCATTCTTTTAGTTTCTCTGTGGAACATATCTAGCCATTATTCATTGGAAAATTTGCCCATTCGCGGTATGTTTTTCACTGAGAAATATTCACTAATTACTGTATTTTCATATAATTTTCATGAATAAAAGCACTTTTTGTGGTGAAACTATTAAAATACTCAGGTATATGCATTTTTACAGGGTTTTTCTGTGTTTAAACTATCAAGATGGGCAGTTCTAAGTGTTTTTAGAGGAGTTTTAAGTATTCACGGATTTTAGCTATTTGCAGGGGGGTGTGGGATGCATCCCCGCTAAATGTAAAAACAAAGTTGTATTCTGGTGTTGTACAGTAGTTCAAATGATGCACTGAAGTTAGCCAAGGACAGAACTGTATCTTCAGTTTTGTAGATTAAATATATATACTGTATAGATATTTTGCACCATAAAACAAAGTTCCCTTCCAGTGATATTACTGCCATTTATGCAGGATGTTCCATATAAAACATAAGGAAAAATTGGCATTAATTTTATTTTTTTGAACTGGCTTAATAATTCTGTGTAAACAGCCCCTACTTGTGTTGGAGTTAATAAAACCATCCCCTAGCATTCTCCAGACCTAAATGAATGGTACCCAATGTCAAAATATTTTTTAGGATTAAATTTTAGTTACAGATATAATTTGATTTCATTAAGATCACACAGATGAAATTTGCATTGTCATTTAACATCAGAATCTAAAAGGACTAAAAGCACCAAATATCTAATACAGCACACACAATGAACATACCTATGATAGCATATTTAGTGAACTGGGAATGCAATAGATGTATTTATCAAGGGAGGGAGAAAAATGTCTAGAGCTGTTCATGAGGGATGTAGATGAAAAGACTGATGATTTGATAGATTTTTACTAAGGAATTGCTGTGGCTGAGTGGATAGCATTGGCTTGGAAAATCAGAGTGCAGTACTGCAGTTCAAATTCTCTGAGGTGGTTTGTCTTATTTCCAGGGGAGATTGCATGTTGAAAATTGTTTAACGTTACTAGCTTTGGAGATGAATTAAATGTATATACTCACTGCTGATGGGGAGGGAAGTGCATAAAATCATATACAGTATATGGGTACAGAAGGCCAAAGATTCTAAAGTGTATGCAGGAACTTGTCTTGTTTTACTATTTAAGCCTTGTGTGACTTTATGGACTTATTTTTGGCCTGGCAAATCACATTTCAGTGGTTCAGATCTCTGAAGAGGAGGTATGTGTTTTGATTATCTGTTTCTAGGTAAGATTGTTAGTTATGCAAACTTTTTAGTTCTTTTTTTATCAGTTCTGGTTCTTCATTTATAAAAAAAGGTTTGTTTTACCCACACCCTGCCCTGCCAGCAATGAATAGATAGGCTATATTTATATTGTAAGAGACCCGTCGCACTGATCGCGGTCTCTTTCGAGCACACGTGTGTTTGTCATCCATCGGAGGGAACAAAGAGAGAAACAAGAGCATCCCGTTTTCTCTCTCTCAAAAAACGCTACTTCTACCATGCAATATTTCAGTCTGTTTCTCCCTAACCATTGTTGTCTCGATTTATGTACAATCACCACTATGTGCATTGCCATGCAAGCATTCTAATCACGTACTCGTAACGTTCCACCGAATCTTCTGTATCAAACTGTATGTATGTTTCTGTTTGTGAAGACACCAAACGTCTTGCCATTTCACATATATTATGCTACTGCATTGTATTCATTAATCTGTCTCGAATCTCATGCAGTAGCATAATATATGTGAAATGGAGAGACGTTTGGTATCTTCACAAACAAACATACATACAGTTTGATATAGAAGATTCGGTGGAGCATTATGAGTACGTGATTAGAATACTTGCATGGCAATGTACATAGTGGTGATTGTACATAAATCGAGACAACAATGGTTAGGGAGAAACAGACGGAAATATTGTATGGTAGAAGTTGTGTTCCTTGAGAGAGAGAAACGGGATGCTCTTGTTTCTTTGTCCCCTCGGATGGATGACGAACCACGTGCTCGAAAGAGACCGCGATCGGTGTGATGGGTCTCTTACAATACTCCCCCCCAGCAAGGCATCGATGCGGAAATTTTCTTGCTGACAGTGGGAATGGGCGCGAAGGGCTTGGGCTAGGGGCGGGTAGGAGGCTGAAGGGTGGCGCTGGCCGGCAGGAACTCGAGGAGGACGGTAGCGGGTTGAAGGATGACGCCGGCTGATCCTTCGGTAGCCGGCTTGAGGTGGACGGCAGTAGGCTGAAGGATGACGTTGGCTGGTCCTTTGTTGGTCAGCTCATCCGGTACGAGTTCGGGGGCGGCTTCAGGCTTCCTGGAGGAGGAGTCCAGGGCTCCGGTGGTGGGGTGGGTCATCTCGGAGGGTCAGACATCTATTGAAGACTCAGGAACAGCGGGAAGCGGGGAGGCGGCGAAGGGTTCATTGGCTCCTTCCAGTCACTCCGGGGTCACCAGTGTAAGGACGGGATTTGAGACAGATTAATGAATACAGTGCAGTAGCATAATATATGTGAAATGGCGAGACGTTTGGCGTCTTCACAAACAGAAACATACATACAGTTTGATACAGAAGATTCAGTGGAACATTGAGCATGTGATTAGAATGCTTGCATGGCAATGCACGTAGTGGTGATTGTACATAAATCGAGACAACAGTGGCTAGGGAGAAACAGACGGAAATATTGTATGACAGAAGTTGCGTTCCTTGAGAGAGAGAAAATGGGATGCTCTTGCTTCTCTCTCTGTCCCCTCCGATGGATGACACACGTTTGCTCAAAAGAGACCGCGATCGGTGCGATGAGTCTCTTACAACATCACCTGCAAAGGCAGTGACATGGAATGTACAGATGCAGGCAGTTTCCCATGGCAATAGATAATTAAGACAAACCACCACCTTGGGGATTTGAATGGTGACTTTGATATTATAGTCAAATTGATTAAAGCTAATTTAAATCTTAATCTTGATATAATAAAACATGCCTGAATTTGGTTGCAGTGATAGAATATTTTTCCTATTAGATGAAAATCTTCAGGTCAGCTGTATAAGAGAGCTTGGGGTTGTACAGATCCTTGGTGAAATTCATAGCTTGATTACCCATTTAAGCTTTTGAAATAAAACAAGTGTCCTAAGTGTATGTAATAAAAGGCAAGCTTGTAGTCTAGTATTTAAATTGCTAATTAACAGGTTTAAATTGTGAAAATTTTTAAGTTTTTGAAATGATGCTGTGCATTCATAACAAAGGGTAAGTTTGAAGCCTGGGATATAAATTGTTGATTAACAGGTTTAAATGGTAGGTGTATGAAATGAATTCCTTAATTGTAAATGAAAGTTCCTTTTGGTAGTATGGAGGTGGTTTTCAGGGTTGAGCGCTGGAACCATTAAATTTTCTTTGCTGATTTTGGTTGTAAAAATTTTTATTGGTTACTACTACCGTTGCAATGGTTTTATATGGTAATAATTTTTCTTTGGCTTCCTTAGTACCGTAAACTGCTTTATAAAGCAGACCAGTAAAAGTTTATATGTACTGTACATTCATGTACAGTACTTTGAGTACAGTTTCAAGGGTGTTATGGAACAATGTGATTTGCAGAATATATATTCTAAATGGATGTTTGGAACAGAAAAAATTAGCTTTTCATAAAATGCTTTATGCAGCTTTTCTTGATTACTTCAGAAGTAAATATCACTTTCAAAAGTAATTGTCAGATTCAGGTTTTGAAGACTGGTGTCTCTTTCCAGGTTGGGTAACATCAGTGTTCCTGACAAGGTTTGAAGTATGAAGCCCATCCTTTACTTACTGCAGTTACCATTGCAACTCTTGTGCAATACTGAAGATGGAAGAAAGTAGGGAGAGGGAGCAATGTACAGTACCGTACCGAGGAGGAGGTTGTTGACATAAATGAAAGGTTTAGTTTAAATGCAGGTACAGTATATAGCTCATGACAGTTTAGATTTTCTGTTTCTAAGGGACAAAATAAAATGGTTTCTGGGTTTTGGTTCAAGCCAGATGAGCCTTGTGCCAGTATACCATGTGTGTGTGAATGCACATTACCAGATGGAAAGCATACACACAATGCACAGTACAGTACTATATTATATAGCTCTCTCTCTCTCTCTCTCTCTCTCTCTCTCTCTCTCTCTCTCTCTCTCTCTCTCTCTCTCTCTCTCTCTCTCTCTCTCTCTCTCTCTCAAAAAGGAATCTGAATTTTGCATGAATAACTGCCTAGTTCAAAGTTTAGTATTAAGTTTTGAGCATTGAAGATAATAATAGAAAGAACTGGATTATGTTACATAAAATATGAGAATTGATGAGAGACATTAAAAGGAGGCACAGTAATGCAGTTTTTAACCAATTTTTTAGGTTATTTTTTAGTCTCTAACCATTTACTTTAATCTCAAACCACTAACAGTTGTGTAGTTTTACCATAGTGGTTGTTAATGAGTGATATACCCTTACAGGTAATAAAATTTGGCTTTCTTGCAAGGAGTTGAAGAGATTGTAGAGCCCATTCTTTATTACAAATGAGGAATTCATGGGGTTGCACTGATTTTTAAGGCTTATAACCTGTTTTTCTACTTAAGGCATTGAATAAGTGAAAGTGTTGTATGTGTATGTGAATGTGAAAAGGGCAGGTTTGACGTCTGTGGTGTAAGTAGCTCATTAACAGTTTTAAATCATGGATTGGATGCTGCCATTAGTGTGTTACTTTCAAAGTTTAATGCATGATAAAGTATGAAGTCTATTAATTATGAAAAGTTCCTTGGTGGAGTATGGAGTAGGATTGTGTGCTGGAAGCATTAATTTTTCTTGCCAATTTTGATATGAAATACTGTAATTTGATTGGGTGCGAAGTTCTTAAGCAATTGCTTTGCCTTGGGAGGCTTGGCCCTCAGTTTGGTTGCCATGGTCACAGTTAGTATGTGGTATTTTGGAGGAGGTGAATGCCCTGATCTACAGGTTGGAAAGTTCCCTTATCTGCAGCAGATCATGAGAACTCCCTCCTATGCCACTTCAGTTGCAAGGGAGGTATTACTTCATTAGTGCTGGATGTGTTAGTCTGTGGGCTTACTAGTGACCTCCCATTGGAGAGGCTACATCAGAAAGGTGTTACACACTGAAGCAAAGGTTGCTGCATTGGAGACAGTTTCTATTATGTCCAATCAGTTTTGTGGCGTGACCTATGGTTAAGTGTGTAAATGGTTTACACCAAGTCAGGTATGAAGTCTAGGAGCAAGATGATGGTTTTCTGGAAGTTACCAGTGTTGGGGGTAAGGTCAGGAGATGGTGTTGTTGTCATTGCCTTCATATATCCTTTATTCATATCTAGTGTTAATTCACGCCTTCATATATCCTTTATTCATCTCTAGTGTTAATTCACGATGTTTGAGCACTAGTTTGATCAGTTAACTGAGCCTGACACCTCATGATCCTATATGAATGGGAAGTTGAGGCAAACACTTCTTCACAAATTAATAAAAACTGCATTTCTTAGGGTACTATAAATAATGCATTGACTGAGCTGTAATATCTGGTCTCTAGTTTTGAATGGCTTGGACAATTTACCTTGGACTTGTCATAGATTTGAAGTTGATCAGAATGTTGATGTTGGACTAAACAAATCCATATTTCATTTAACTCATATATACTGGCACTTATGGTCCATCTTTTCATACAGTATTAAGACATCTAATTGATAAGTATAGTTACTGCCTACAGTGAAGATACTGACGCTTATGGTCCATCTTTTTATATTAAGACATCTAATTGGTAAGTGTAGTCCATCTTTTTATATTAAGACATCTAATTGTTAAGTGTAGCTACTGCCTACAGTGGTTCCACCTGACATATGCTAATGTATACATTTGTGAAAGCTGAAGATGACTTAGGGACACTGTACAGTGATGTGATTAATGGGTACATCATAACTAGTTTTCAGTACAGTGATGTGATTAATGGGTACATCATAACTAGTTTTCAGAAGATTTGTCTTTCCAGTGTAATAATAATTGTGTACAATATTTAAATGCCTTTTCTTTCTGCAGGCTGCTCTTATTTGATGTTGGATTTGTTGGAAGTGTATATTCATTGACAGAAATTTAGTGAGGTGTGTCCAATTTGTGCTGTCTCGAGCAAAACCATTTCTTGTGGTCTAAACAGTATATGCAGCTGCACCAGGCAGAACAAAATGAATGGAAGGAACTTCAGGCATCTGTCAAACTTGAAGTGGATGTCTCTTCAGTATACGATAACTCGATATCAGAAGTGGATTCTCTCAAAATTGATATTGGAGAAGTAATAGAAACTAAACACTATAGTTTTTTCAACTTTATTAATCCATGAACCTTTCTTAATCACTAGGTGTACAGAGTAAATTTTTCAGGTTGCTAGCTGTATTAAATTAAATAAAGAAAAGTCCCAGCCAGGTTTAAGTTCATAAATAACCATCTGTACTGAAGCGGCAAGTTTTTCATAGTTATACATTTGTCATTTATTAGATACGTAGGTTATGATTGTAGTGCGTGTACTTAAGCGTCAACTATTTTAAGAGGCAGTCTTTAATAATTGCTACATCTGCCACGTATATGATGTCTGTTATACTGTAACCTATACAAAAAGCTGCTGTGACTAATCTTTAAAATCAATAGTAGGTTCTTTAAGTTATTGATGTTTAAAACATTTGAACAAAATAGAATTTTTCATTACAAATTTAGATATTAGTGTACAGGATTTTTTCATTACAAGATTAAATAGTGTGCATGAAGTATCATGTATTAGATGTAGGTTATACTGTAATGTACATAAGCTGCTGTGAATCCAGAAAATTTGATATTGCTATGATATTTGTTGTAAAAGACAAACACTTTGAATGAAATTTGGAATTTTTCATCAAATTTAGGTGTTTGTATGGAGTAAATTATATGTAGAAATTTATTTTCATGCTTAACCTTTTACCAGGTGCACATGGGTGTGGAACTCTCAATGTGCGGAGAGAGCTGCAGGACCCAGAGGGTATGAGCTGATTTTTGTAGTTCTCTCCACACGGGACATCGGAAGATGATTGGAGGAGAAGACAATTCTGAGATAGATGTTCCTTAGAATTCTCATGCGAGGAGCAACAAACAACATTCCTCCACTGTCTGACAGGAGGAGACTTGGCAGACAAGGATGACAAGATGGAGGCCTGCGATATTTCTTCTTAATGACATATTGACTCTGTTCCAAATCTGTCTATAACTGCTTGAAGTCTATCCAAAACACTGACCCGAGTACACACAGTTGCCGACATTTAAGACATCACATGCACCGTAGGTCTACGTAAAGATGCGGGGAGAGCTGCAGCTCTGGAAGCTAGCATGGTAGTCGAGACTACAGTATAATGCGAGATCATGTTGCCACAGCGGATGTTGACCCAAAATGCTGAGTGAATCACGTTTTCACGTCAAGACTGCAGGTTTGTTAGCTATGAAAAATACAAATGAATGACATTTTACCATGAAAAATAACATTTGACTGTCCATTAGGGATAAATAGATTGCATCATACAAATAATTTTGACTCATTCCTTAATAAATTGCATCATACTGAAATTTATTATTTTGTCCCAGTATTGTATACCACACATGAACATGTCAAGTACAGTACTTTATGTAACATTTTATTATATTGCAATATTTACACCACACCAAGCCACAAATGCTAAAAGCAATGGAAAGTGGGAGTTTGTGGTTTGCAACAAGATATGAATACTGTACAGGGAATTTAAGGAGGAACTGAGAGAATGCCACAGTTGCAATTTCAGATGCTGGACAGCAAAACTAAGGATAGGGAAATTTATGAATGGATTTACAGGTCACAAAAATCACCTGAAGCTTAACCAAATTACACAAATAGTGAGCTTTATAAAGCTTGAAATGCCTGTGTATATACTGTATTCTCAACCAGATATCATAACTATATACTGTATTCTCAACCAGATATCGTAACTATATACTGTATTCAACCAGATATCGTAACTATATACTGTATTCTCAACCAGATATCGTAACTATATACTGTATTCTCAACCAGATATCGTAACTTAACAAGTCCATGTGTATTATTATTTCCTTCTATACCAACCTGGAATATTTTAAAGTTTAAAAAGTGTAAAAAATAAGCAAGCAGGTTTTAATTTTGTGGAACTCCAAACTTATGTAGCAACAGTAGTAATTGCTATATATATTACATACTATACACACTTCAAGCAAAGCAGAAGATGAGAGAGTAGAAAATTAACCAAGCTGTAAGTGCTTATACTTTGAACTGTTAAATGTCTCCTGGTATTTTCTTTAAGCTGTAAGACCTTAAGCACCCTTCCACTACCCACTAAAATCATTTTTTCAGTAATACTGTACTCTTACAACTGAAGGAGAGTAAAAGTATGAGAAAAAGGAAAACAGGAAATGCTGATAGGCAACGGGTCAAAAGGGTGCAAGCATTACTCCCTCCCATCTTACAGTACCAGCTTTTAATCAAAACTTTTAGTTTACTAAAAGTATAGTCGACCCCCGGTATTCACGGGATATGTGTATCAACTCCTGCGAATGGTTAAAACCCCGTTTAAAAATGCTTATACCTGAGTATTTTAATAGTTTTATCACAAAAAATGCATTTAGTCATGAATGTGAATAGGCAGGGGGTTGACTGTAGACCTAATTCAGCTGCTACACAAACATACTATGAATTTTTTTTTTTATGTTCAAGTTACTAGAAGCTACCAGACTAACATTACAATGTTAGCAAATTATGTGCACAAATTTACGTACATCCAGGTATACCTGAACAATGACCTGATAAGCTTACCGTTTCTCTGGCAGAAATTACTTTATGGAAAGTTGGGCTGTTCAAGCCGAGCTCTATGGTGCTTTGTTAGTCAGTGCTCAAGACAGGAAACCAGATCCAAAGAATAAAGAGGAGGATTCACAGGGGGAACTGGTAGGAAACCCCACAGCTGCACTAAGAAATAGAAGCAGGACAGCTAGAACGAAGAGAGTACAATTATAACTACTATGTACTATATAGTTTTACTATATTCAAATCTTAATGTTCTATGCAAACCCACATACTATTCCATATGCCTATGTAAAAAATTATGCCATTAAATCAATGTTTAAGATACTGTATAGGGGTAGTCATGTTTCAGCTTCTGGAACTCGTATGGTCATGTAAAAAATGTCAAGTCACATGCCAGTTTGAGACAATTTTTATTTCAGAACTCTCAAAGTCTAAACTATACCATATCCCCCTTAATTCTTTCAAGCATGAAACCAAGCTTTCTTTAATCCCAAAGCAAGTTTATAATTTCATTCCGTTACAGACTACCACCATCCAAGACTAATACTGTACTGTTCTATTCTTTGTTGCCAGTAATTTTGCAGCTTGGCTATAACAGATCTGGGCAATCAAATCAGAAAATGGGAAGTTAATTTATAAAAAAAAAAAAAAAAATTTAATGTTAGCTCAGTTTAAGGATGAACATTGAAAGTAGCCTTAGTTCCAGAAAATTTACCATGAGGGCCAACAGTGTGTTAGAAAAACTAGAAAATCTTCGAAAATCTGACTTCAAGGTACTATTCACTGACTAGCTTGTAAAAATGAAACACTCAACCATCTTTAAACAGTATCCAGACAATTTTCTACCCTATAAATTTTACAAGGAACCATGCAACGACACGTCTCAGGCAAAATCTAATAACTACTGTACTTTCCACACTTCAGACTTACCTACTTAAAAATTGAGATTAACACTAATGCAGAGAAATTAATTTCACTAATGATGCTAATATACTTAACCTATTTGATAGTTTTGCCAAACTGACATTTCAGCTTAATAATGGTGTTTGCTACATTACCAGTTCAGTAACCATTTTGATCGCGCTAATGACAGTGACAGCTAACAGCTAACATCTGCAATTTGTTCAGCTACTTACCAGTTTACATTTGATACCTTAAGCTTATTCTATCTCCAAACCAAAATACAACATAGGCAAGGCTCAGACAAAAAGGTTACTAAATTTTACGATAGAAAAAGCCCTCATGAACGATAGTTTAAGAGCAACTATGGTCACCCCATTTTTCCCCACACCACTATAGCCAGAAGGGTGTACCCCAAATTAACCAAAATTCAACCAAACCACCTCACTAGGGAAGGATAAACAGACAACATTTTTAACTATTAGACCATTTTACCATCAACTACATACAAATTTCTACATTCCAATTCACCCGAAAGTAAGATTACCCAAAATAGCTTCGTATGACTTGAACAGCAAATTTGCAGGCAGGACAAGTACTCATGCTAAGCAATTGGGGTGTCGTAGACCATCTCGGCAGCCTTTCATGCAACAATTACCACTTCATTATCACAAACTTATCACCTTTCACTTCATATGGAGGCAAACCTGGAAAAATATTACTTGGTCATTGAATCTTACATGACCTGATAACCTAATAAACTCCAAAAACAATGCATAAATAATATACGTTCTGTTAGTTAAAACAGAAATTGCTAATGTTTACGCTAGCAGTAAAAAACTTTACGTTAATATATTGGATGATAAAATTACTTTTAGAGCCTGATAAAACCAAACTTGTATATTAATACGTACTTACGAAAGTCAAACCAGGCAGGCATACTAACATCTAATTATCAGGAAGTAACTATCTAGATAACTAGGGAAGTATATTAAAAACACCATGCAATGATTAAATCCATAGGTAATGTACAATAAGAGTGTGCAGGCTGTATAAAATTATCTTCTAAAATTACATGGAAAAGGCATAAAAACTATACTCTAAAGTATCATTAAACTGGACATTCACATTCACTACAGCCCGTCTCATACTACTGCAATTAATTTCACAAGAGGGTAGCTTGGAAAGATTCAAACCATTTAAAAGCAATTTTGCATTCACACATCTATATATCTAAAACAGCTGGGGGACAAAAGGTTGTTTTACCTTTAAATACTAATTCGGTTCAACACTTCCCTGGACTCAACCTAATTTATAAATGGTTTCAGGGGACTAACCAGTCCATCATCTGCTTAATGTTTAAGAGCATTGTCTGTCATTTAAATTATGCAATCACGATTAATGCTCTGTAATCTCTAATCACTTATAATCCTAACTAATTCTGCGCCATTTGGTTCTACCAATTATTGCCAATTCCGTGAAAAAGTTGTTTCGGATGTCGTTTATTAATATTTTACTAAGACGACACCCTACAACAAACCAAAGACGCATATATTAAAACTTTTCTGTTGTGGGAAGGTAACTGAATTAATATTCCAACTGAACTGTCAGATTCTCCAGTGAAGTGAAACCAGAAAGCAAAATATTTGTTCACTTGCAACTGGCATCCATATCTCTTAAGCTTCATAATTTGCTAATTATAAACGAGATTGAACCTTACGTACGTCAAGTTTTGCTAGAACCTTTTAAAGGAATTTTGCAGCTTTATTCCAGAAATAGCTTCAAAACCTACAGCTTGAAAGGTAAGTTAGTACTTGCATGAAGAGAATGGTTGGACAGAGCATTACATCGACCCAAAATGAACGACGCATAACGCAAATGAAAAAGAACCTGTGCCACCATGAAAATATCTAAGAAAAGTAAAACAGAACACCCAGCAATTGCACTACGTAATAAAAACATTGAACAAAAGATGAGGTAGGAATGGATGTAAATTAAGGCAATGCCTATGCTGTACTGTGTTGCACCCCACCGAGGTCCACTGTCCATACCTAATTCATCACAGGTGGAATTACAGTAACTTTACACTGGCTTAGTGAACACTTTAGTATAAATTGATGATGATTATTATTATTAAAATAGTTTAACCAGAAGTATAAATTGAAAGTATCATTTAAATACCTACTTCAATAAAACCTAAAGCATTTCCCACTGATTTGATTTTTAACATCACCAGCTGATGCTATACTTGAAAACTGAACTTGCTCTCATTTTCTTGTCTATTGGCAACGAATATTCGAGTTATAAAAATACAAGGCTAAATAATTACAGATTTCCTTAAGGCCTGCCCCTGTCAAGACCTGCTCCTGGCAAAATACTGAACCAATACAAACTGCCTTAGCAAAAGATCAAGTATTATCTTACTCCAGTGTTGAAACAACCTTGAACATTTTGAGTTTAATGAAAAACCTGAAAACTGGGCATCAGTAACAGTTTTGGTTACTTTACTTTCAATATCAACTTTGAAACTGAAAACCTAATGTCACACTTGGATATTAACTTGATGCATTGGTCAGCTGTCGAGTAACTTCACTGCAACTGTCAAATATTAGCAGTTAGGATGGGTGCAATATATACAACGAATAAACCAAAAAACCTTCAATTTTGTATTTTCTGTTAAGTGCTTAGAGCCCTGGAGAAAGTTTTCTTACAGCGCAGAGTAGGATATGTTTTGAAAACCTTTACTGGACCCGTAGGGAAAATTGTTCGCTAGGAAAAAAAATTCTCTAAGGGAAAAATTGTTCTTTGGGCCGAAATCGTGAGTACTTGCCAAAAACATGCAAGTTAAAGTTCTGGGATATTCGGTTTAGTATGTATCTCAATAACTATAGTCCAATTACTCTACTAACCACCACATTTAGTTTTTACTCACTATCTTATCCTTTAAATCCATTACACACATACAGCTCTCTAGAAAAATTATTTTCAGTGGAACAGTTTTTGAAATGGTGTTAACTATGGAGGCTTTAACAAAGATAAAACCACAGAAGATAAAGGCTCAATTTCTGGAGCATCATAACTAGTGGTACAGATTAAATCAACGTTTTATTTACCATGAGATTTCTGGTATACTAAAGAAAACTGTATAAATATGCCAAAATGAGATCTAAACTGTGTCATATGATTAGTAATCATCAACTTGTAACTCAGCTAAATTTCATGAGGAAATTTCCTGTCAAAAAAAGAAAAAAAAAATACATCCGAGAGTCTAAAGATACACTGCACGGTCAGACCAAATCTTACCAAGTCTTGCATCAATTGCACAAGGATTCCATATAACTATGGTTTGGTTAGATCTTTTCAACTACACCAACACTAAATTAATTAAATACTACAATGGTAGACTTCTTTTCAGTGAGGAAAGTAAACCTATCTAATAAGAACTTCAGTAATTAAACCCACTAACTTTAACCAACCTGGAATTTAGTACCAAGACCTACTTAGTATACTATTCAAAGTTAAAATAACCATGAAATAAAGCATACATAAAATGCAAATACTTTTGTACAATCCTTAGGATATTTTGCTTTGTGAAAATAAAGTTCAGAAAGTTCATAACATTGAAAACTACTGTACTTTCACGAGTTTGTATTTTAACATTGATGCTACCACTTCTTATATTAATGACTGATACTACACTTAGGCAATTTTCGGCAACAAACTACCTAGATGAATCTAGAATTGCAAGGCTTAAATTTAGCTATTCTATAATCAGTTCTGATTGTAATTCTTGAATTTTACCAAACAGAACTAAACAGCAGCCGAACCACAGTTGCAAACAAATTAAATTTTTATCCTACAGTTAATCTTTAGGTTTACTACGGAACTAATTTTTCAGCTACTGTAAAACCAGTGTGTTTTCCTCGCAAATTATAGTTTACTTGGCATCTGTAGCAACTAGTCTACTACTAATTTAGATTGACCAGGCCAAGGGAATAAGTTTTAGTTTATACAGGCAACTAGATTTGTCACTAATGCCACAAGGTATAAAAACAGGGTGACAAACCTAATCAGATTAATGCGAGGAACAAAGATTAAAGTATAAAAAGTTCTTGATATTTATCTCCCATAATTCAACTAGCTATTTTAGATACACTATCCCTCCCCTTAAGCAATGCATATGGTCATTTACAGGTTACATTAACAAAAAAAAAAAATATTCACAAAACCTCTTTCAAGGTATACCTGACAGTGTATGACTCCACAGAACTTAGGTTTCATGAATTTATCCCCCTAGCATATAAACCTGCAACAGTTACTGCCAGATTACTCCAAAATATATACAATATAAAACAGACCTAATGAATGATAAACAGAAATTTTAAGATTTAAGCATTCAGCTACTACTTTCAACAAGTTCACATTTTGACTATACCTTAACATGAGGATAATTCAGCTTCACTGGACTAGTGCACCTCCCAGACAAATATCTCTAGGTAAGTTGGTTAACAAGGGAGAAACCATTATTTCGGCTGTATTGCACAAACAATACTACAATTTCTTATGTCAGTGCCAGACTCCATTAGACTTCACATTGCCATCATTAAAAGGATTGATTTCTATTGGCAGAATCTTAAGTCTTACTGCAGTAGTTCATTTTTTTTTCCTGAAATTAGAAATTACAGTTAGAATATTCAACCCATCAAAGCCTATGAATAACAAGACCACCAACAGCAAAAATTTTACCAAAATTAAACAGACAGCAATTCTCTTGCTGACGTTCCAAGTTCCAAGCTGGATTTAATGGCAGCCATACTGATTAATCGCAGTTGACTATTTTAAGAATAAAATTTACATTAAGCCCTTTGACAAAAAAAAAAAAAAAATGGCTGCAAAGTGCCTTGAATGTGATTAGATCCATCAAGGTAATAGTATTCCAATAAAATTCTTATACAAAAGTTCTTCCACCCCTACGTCACACCTCCAATGATCAACTTAAAAATTCCATCCAAACTCCAGTAGCTTGGTTAAATCTTTCAGCCTGAAGTTTATATTCATACACAAACACTAAACCCGGAATATTTAACTTCCATTTGAACAGTTTGGGAAATAGTCAATATGCCTTACTATAACCTGTTTCACTTGCAAAGTCTTAACCTGTCTATGCAAATTCCCTTTGATATGCAAACTACCAAACAAGGTTTTTGTTGAACTACAGTAGTATTCCATTCTTAAGTCCTCCTGCACAAACTTATGTTGAAGCTTACATCAAGTAAAATCTGGAAATGGTTTGTAAAAAGCAGGATTAAAAAACTTAGTCTTCAAGTGAGTTAAAATTTTGGCAAAGCTCAAAACATCAAGGTGCTCCAAGGCTAAAGCTTTCCTGTACAGTAAGTCTCCCACACGTTAGCTAATTACTGAGGTTGAGATTACCTAATGAACCTTGCTATGACCACACGGCAATTAATTTCCTGTATTTTGACGTTACTCATAACTAAATTATTACGTTTGGCAATTTGTATGAAATATCTACAATAAAAGCAGTTCTGCATGTGTTCAAATTTCCCTTTGAACCAATTAAGTTCACAAGACTTCAAAACCAGTCTACAGCTTTAATTCCAAATGCTGATGTTGCTTACTCAGTACTACACCACATCCCCACCCCTCCTAATTCAGGTGAATAAACTGAAACATCCAGACACTAAATAAATACCAATTCTCCTCTACACTAAAAGGACTGGATGGAAGAACAAACATACAAGCTGCCTTCCTGTCACCAACATTGTTAAAAAAGAAATGCAAGTGGGGCAAAAAAAAAAAAAAATATACAACTAGGAGCAAAGCATATCACTAAAGGCTTGCTACTAGGTCCGCAGTTTTGTTTACGTCATCAAGATCCAGCAACGAGTCACCTTGACCCATTCGTCAACACTAGTCCTCTGACCAGACACCGCTTCCTTCCCCTCTCATTTAAGATCGTCCATCGTCCTTATGACTTATATTACAGCCTGAGAAGAAGTGTCTCTCACTGCCCACTAAAATTCAGATTCCCTGTCCATTAGATACTGGGACAGTCTTAAATGAACGAGTTACTAGAATTGTTGTAACCTTTTTTATCGACCATACCCCCGAAAAAGAGGCTTACCTTTAAAAAATATCTTGCACATTTGCTCTAAATAAAAATAGGTTTGTTACAGGCTGTGTTGACTAAAATACCTGGGCTAGCCTCGAACACCCAAACATAAGAACATTTATATAAATGCTGAAGTTAACTGCGGCCTTTTGAAAGGATGCTTAATCAAGGTCATAGGGAACTTCCATCATATTCTGACACATGACTAAAACATGTTGAAAGGGCAATGGTTTCATTCTCATTATCCCTGAATGAACATCATTGCCCTCTGTGATTTGGCTTTGAACTGCGTTATAGTAGTACAGGAACTCAATTGGCTACCCTCTCCTGAATTTACTCAATTAGGCTTCTGAAATGAAGCATAGGTCATGGCTAAATCTTCTGCAGTAGGCCAACCATTCATTGAAAATTTCATCACTATTTATGGGTGCTGAGTCTCCTAATGGCATTTTTGCTGTCACTGGCAATTTGCTGTTTCTTAAGTAGCGCTTTGTGTTCAGTTGGTTTATCTTGTAGATCCTTTGGTAACAGCACTCTTATCATGACTTTTGACAAAGTTTGATATTCCATTTTAAAGATAAGCTAACAGCATGGCCCACCTTTGAATCCTGTAGTAGAGAGTTTAAATGCCATTTCTGAACCAAGGATTAACTGAGGGGTGTATTACCAGTAATGGTAAATTTTCTTCCACATACTAGCAAATTATTTGAGGGGAAGGGCAAGGACCAATCCTTTAGATTTTATCTGAATGTTAGTTCTTATTTCACTAAATTGAGGCTGTCAAGCCAAGCACTCAAACTTGTGACATTCAATGCTTAAGACAGAAGGAAAAAGTTTGTAGACTGTTGATACTTGAAAAACTCAGCATTAATTTATTTTTTCAAAGTTAAAACTAAGATGACAACCAATTTTATTTATGCATAAACGACATCGAGGATAAATTTTAAGTAAATCATGCTCTTACCAATATCAAGACAACATTGAAGCAGTAAAATGAAAATCTAAAAGCGGAGAGAAAAATAAATTCAGGCATACTTGTGTTGATCAACTGAAAAATAGTAAACCAGTTCTGAATGCTAACTACATGCGTGACTCAGTGCTGCAATGTGATTTGCCTCAAGCTACTCAAATCAGTATTGGAAGGGTTACCACCTACCAGAAATATTGACAGTTAAAACTAAATCAAAAGTGGAACTCTGAAACTATATTAGGAAGAGAAGATTATCAAGATTAACCCTTCATTCAGTTGCACTGACCCCCTACCAAAAACTGCAGTAAAATTTGGGTAAATTTTTATAACAGTTCCAACTCCACTTTTCAAAAGTAATTATGTATTTTGTGTGTTTTAATGTGTTCTGAATGGTTATGACAGTAATACATCAGGGAAATTAGTTTTTGATTTACTAGCCTATACACCCCTACCACATCCAACAAGGTTGGGGGCCCTTTGGGAAGGTGGGGTTTTGGGTCGGGTAAATCGCCATCGACACAAAACAGCATTCAAATTAATGAATAAAATGAGGTAAATCATAGCATACCTAGCAAACCATAGTCAGGCAACGTAGGCTAGTGTAATGTAGCCTAACATCCCTTAACAGCAAGCTGGTGGTGGAACGGAGCTTTGCGCCTTATCCGCATTTATAAAGATTCTTGGCACGCTTCGTATATGCCGGCAAGAGGTAATGTTGCACTGCGCGCGCTAGCCACAGGGGTTACAGGAGGTAAATCTTGTTACAATATTTTTAAAAATTATAAATTTACCTTAATTGGATGGACACAAACGTTTTGATGGGTTATATCCAGAACAAGATGGTTGTGGCTCATCTAGTGTCATCGTCGTCGTTGTCATCAGAAAATGATTCCCTAGGTGGTGATGGTGGCAGTGTGTCACAAAGGTGGATATAATTTAGCAGCTTCAAGTAAAAATTGGTGTAAAACTGAACTGTACTGCGGCAGGTAACACTCCATGTCTTAAAAAATCAATGTATCGTGTTTCATTTTCAAAGGAATCGTGAATTAAGCAAAAATCATCAAAGTTACAAAACGAACACAGACTGGACATAACCCACTCTGTGACAGACTTGGCCCAAATGACAAGCGAAAATGTTTGACACCTGTAAGATTTTCACCAGGTCACGTGACTCCTAGACTAACACGTAACTACCCACAAAGCAATTTTAAGGGGAAAAAAATTCGCATCAGAACCACAATGTAGCTCTAAACAAAAACAAACTCGCATCAGAGCACAAACTGTGTCCGTGTTAAAGTAAACAAAACACTTAGAAATTTTTCGAGGATAGGTATTATATAAACATTCATATCTCGGATATGGTGAATTTCCCCAAAAAGTGAGACAAAGTTTAATTATTTTTATGCAAAATGCATCTATTATACTATAATTATTATAGAATGAGTTGGAACTATAGTAAAATAACAAAATTTGTAGTGACAATTTAAAAGAATCCATTGCCAAAATACTTGAAATTTTATGTGCATTATACTGGAAATAAATGGCGTCAGTATTAGGTACAGCAGGTTTAGTTGTTCGGGCCAAGATACACTTCGAAAATTGGCCTTTGAGTGTACAAATTTGCAGCCTCAAACAATAAGCTACTTAAGAAAAAATATAGTCTTGATGAAAAATTTGACTATTTTCTAAGCTTTATAATTAAGTCAACCATGCGGAATGCGTAGTATGATTTAAGTGCGTCTGCATTGTGTATAGGACCGATGAATTTGCGAGTCAGAGAACGCCTGCGGGGAAGTTGGACCGGAAAAAGCCAGCACGACCAAGACCGCTGACGTTTGAGATATCCGGATTCAAAACACTCAAAACAGAGCAGTTTACCCAGATTGGAGTAAATCCATAAGGGCCCTAATGTGAACAGTGGTTCATACAGCTTTTAAACCAATGGTAACCCAGTCTCAAACCTATTTAAGAGCAAAAAAGGTTAATTTACTCATTTCCACTGACCAAGTACATCAATAACCCAGGGTTTACAAACAGGCACAAAATAAAGTCACATGGTAGTATCAGGTTATTTTTCGTTAGACTCAGCCACCTCCGCTTTATAATTTATATTTTCTTGGGTAAATCACATCAAAACAAAAATTTCTTCTCAATACATAACCTTCGCAAATGCCTAATAGCAGAGAAAAATAAGGACTTTAAGACAAACAGCCCACCCCCTCCATAACTAAAGTAAACACCCCTAGTTTACGTTAGGTTGGTATTTAGTTCTTTACTACCTTATCAGCCCATTTCTGCATGAAAAATCAAAATGGTTTTTCATGCAAAAATGGCTAGCTAATTTGTAATAAAAATTACCGTATCAGCCTTGACCATGAACGCTTAATCTGTAATAAAAAAAAACACACACGCACACGAAGCACCATCAATTGAAACACCAACTCTCAAGCTAAGCTTGAATGGCAAATAACTATCCATTTTGCATCCAAATGTTCCCATACGTTGATTATCTTTGTGCATGGAAATACAAGACACCTACTCTAATAAATATCATCGTAGATACTTTTTTGCAAACTATCGTGAAAACTTTCTAATTGCGTTATCCCTATTACTCTCAGAAATTAAGATTTGGCTAATATACGATATGCACAAGTTTGGAATAAAAAATTGCCTCTTTAATTGATCTGCGTTGCTTGAGAGAGTGGGAGTCCACAGTGTCTCAATCCCTACCACACCTGAAAAAGCTTGTGAACAAGGGCTTGAAGCCAGCATACCTTGACAAAATTAACTTACTCCACAAAATGTTACAAATTAATCCCAAGTAAAGCGACCCAAACTAATAAAGTTAAAGCCTCTGACCTGAACCAGCGCCTAACAAATCAAGCCATACTTTATTGCTTAGTTATATTTAGAAAATTTACTTTTTCTAAAATGGCTGCAGACAAGCTCAGTCCTGAATACGGACTACTAAAGCACTGTAGAATGCCGTACATTTTGGCAAGAAACCAGTATTTAAGCTCAAAATGCGACTTGCATCTTACGTAAAACCAAAGCAAACAGCTCTAGGACTCGTTCCCTATGATCAGAACTACCCATAAACTTGAAACTCATCTACCTCAAAATACGCTGATTACTGCCAAGCAGAGCCATAGCTGCCAAGCAGAGCCAAGTATATAAAAAAAAAAAAAAAAACCACGCTGACCTTAGTAATTTCCAACACTTTTCGAAGCACCGCGAATAACCAACCCCTCATGCTTCAATCACACTTAATTAACAGAAAACCAACTATGTCGACTGCAGAAGATCAAAGGAAGGCATTTTGAAGTTCCTCTAGAAGTTAACTACAGAAACAAAGAAGGACTATTTAACCAAGGAAGTGATACTACACCTTACAAGTAGGTTCTTTACCATCCATGTGAACAAGTAGCGTTATCTACAATTCTCTACGTCACTGATTTCACTTTCCGTGAATAGCAAAGGCACGTGTTTAAGTATTTACCCAAGCTACGATTTTCAAAGGAAATCTGCTATTAGATCGTGATAAATTAAAATAAATAACAATATATATGCACACATACGGGGGGAGGGCGGGAAATCGACCGAGAACTCCAGATTAAGAATACTTTAGGAAATTAGGTACGATGACGAATCTTATCTGATTGACCTTAGAACTTTAATTAATTAGATTCGATTTGGTTTTATGAAATATTTGTTGAAAATCGAATCATTGTAGAGCTTTAGGCCACTTACAACTTCAGAAAGTGAAAAGAGGGAGACGGAATGGTTGGACAGCAAGATAATGGATAGCAAGAAAATAAAAATTAAGTACAAGGAACTGAAGGTGGAACTGGGGCGAACCCAACAGTTGCATAAACAAGTAGAAAGCACTGAGAGTGGGCAGCAAGACTGAAGAAAGGAAGCGGGAATGGAGGTCAAATAAAATGCTAAAAAAAAATGGGTGCAGCTATGGGCCCAAAGGACACTGCAAACACCTTTTAGCGTTGCCTGCAGTGGACTACGTGAGTTGTACTGGCGGCATTGAACCGCTATGAAGAGAATTTTGACTGATATAGTAGTACTGCGCCGAATGGAAATATTTTGTTGTATAATATAACTAGAATACGAGCACAAAGTGAAATTGTCATGTTGACAGTCTAGTAAACTTAAAAATTAGCTATTAAAAATCTGTATAGGAAAGCTGCGAGTAACTAGAAAAACTATGAAATACATGGCCCACCTTCAGTGTCAGAAAAAATCTCAATTCGGGTATACGGACTACTTTAGGAGCAAAAAGCTTTGCTGTTATCCTCTAATCCCAGCTCAATCTGCTAATAACAGCAAGAAGTTATCTTTCTGTTCGTACATCATGAAAGTTTTTCGTGATGATGTAGGTGGCAAGACTCTTCCATAATAGTTAGGATGTTCTATCTAGAAGGTCAGCAGTTGGACATACCGGCTAAATAAACAGTTTAGAAATATCTGGTCCCCCTTGAAGGACGGAATATAGAGGTCAAGCTCAATGAGACAGTAACAATACGTCCAACCCCCTTTCATCCGGCCAGACAAAGTAAAAATAATAGTTGCATCCTTCACGACTCCTTACAAAAGAGTTTTACGGGAGAGGCTTTTCCCGCGAAAATTAAATTTGGGCGCGTTATTTGCTGATGCTTTTGCAAAATCTCTGTATTGATTATCGGGATGGTGAGTCTCACCGCTACCTTTACATGGTGTGTGCAAAACACAGGAATATATAAGCTTAAAAAGACTGAGCCAAATGTTTTGCTACTTCGTTTTGCTTTATGTTAATGGATGGGTTTAAAATTTGGAAATTTTCTGTGTATGTTGCTTTTTAATCAAAAATTAATAAACTTTAAATATCTTTTAATAAAGTTCCTAAATATCATAATAATTAATTAACGTAATTTGGATTATTTTTTATTATAGTTCTAATAAACCTGTAGGCTATAATACGCTTCCTTAAAGATAATTTATTTATAATTATGAGTGTTTTGTCCGCAGAGGACTTATCGCTGGTGATTTGTCGCCAACTTACAGCCTGGAAATAACTCTCCACATTCAACTAACCAACATGTACACAATTCGCTACTTGGGATAACTGGTTGGAAGGGGGCACAATGGATTTTTTAGGAAAGTCCTAGATACGTTACATCCTAAGAGATTTATAACTGATAAGTGCTCCTGTCCTGGCTAGGATTCGAATCTGGGAATCTCTCTTGATAACTTGGTTAAAGTTGACTGTGTATCATTGTTACTAAACCAAATGACCAGGTTCGAATCCTAACTGAGGCAGAAACACTTACAAATTAAAATTCGTGCAAGTTTATTACTAAGGTATAGTGAACTTTATATTAGATGATATTTGTGGTTTAATATTAGTGAATATTTAAATAAAGGTAATACATGTATAGGTTGCAAAGATTAATATATCTATCTAATCAATATGGGATTAGGCCACACGCATCAATTAAAATACATTAATTCATATCACTTGATATTACATCACTGGGTGTGTAAACATAACCGCATTCTAGTTTAGTTTTGATCTTTGATTTATCATATACTTCTTTCAGTTAAATTATTTCTGATAGCTCACTGAAGTCTTGCAATTTTTTTTTAAATAAGAGAACTGTGCTACTGGCAAGCTTTGTGGTAATTAGTACAGTAACGTTAACGTTATTAAATTTATTTGACATCGTGGGTTTACAGAACATGTCTTCAAATTATATTAAGAACATTTCTCCTACTTTTTAAATTGTCAGCATTTCTGATTGCATCAAACACGTTGACTTACATTGAATATCCTTCGATTGAACTTCAGTGCAAACATTAGCAAAATTGAAGTTTTAAATATTTTGCATACTTTGACCTTATTACCTTACATTTAATTGGTTTGATGCATGGATATAACTTAAAGTTGATGGTAAGCCTATGTGGCATATGCCGACTGAGTTTCTTCCTGGTACAGTAATTTATAATTTATTATCCTTTTTGTGGCCTAAAATCCGCATGCACATCTGGTTTTAGCACTATTCAGTGTAATCTCTGATTTGGCAAAAGTTAAATTAGAAATTAAGGAAATTTCTTAGCTCAAAACTCAAAATTTCGACTTCAGAAACAACCATTAAGGTGCTTCTGACAATGTCGTGAAAGTTGATCTACAATGAATGTTAAATGGGTCAATGAAGGGGCTAGGTGGACGGGGTTGCCTGGCTGGTTAAGGATGAAGAGTGGTGAGAATTTCCTCGAAAGGATGGTTTTTTTGTTAGACAAGTAAATTAATTTTTTTAAACAATCAAGAGTTTTTCTTTCCTTTGTTAGTCAGATGAAAGTAAACTGCAGACTGGCCATCTTGATCTCAAAAGACGGAGGGATGGGTGTATATTTAATGTCAGATTCCAAGAACAGGCCCAGGAAGGTAATTCAGCTTTTATTCCGTTGTCAGGGTGATCTAGACTTCGGTCCCAATATGTCTTCGTCTTCCATGCTTGGTATCTGTCCATACGTGTCATCTTACATCTAAAGACTTACTAGCAATCTCTTCCCTGTCTATGTTAGGTAGCCCTCATCCCCTCGTCAAGGTTGCCTCCACCTATTATTGTTCTTTGAAAAATTATTTTCAACCTATCTCCAGAAAAGGGTGCTGCTTTAATGCCTGTAAATGTGCTGTTCTGTTGTTTAAACTTCTCAGTACTGGAGAATTCGAAACTACTGAACTCTTATTCCCTCAGAAATCTAGAATTCATATCTTCTCCTTTGGGTCACCCTAATGATTTCCATGAAGCACGATCTGCTAAGGCCTTCTTTCCGAGCTTAATGGTGCTTTATTATCTCCTCTGCCAGGCATCGGAGAGCCCTTTATCATCATTCACCTTGTTTGTTTTAGGATATCATTGTGGCTTGTTTCGAATGGCTTCATTCTAAACAAATGAAGTGTGGACATTCACAAAAGCATCATGGTACTTCAAAGCAGCACTTCTTTTGGTATGAACACCATAACCTAACAATGGGTTTGATCTATTTTAATTTGCTATTCAGTTCATTATTTCATAAAGTCTGTCATTTAACAAAAATAATGTATTTTATAGGTGTTAAACAAGTACTGAAAGGAATGTTGAACTCTGATATGGTTATAGCAGGCTCTGGCTACTTATCAGCATCTTTCCTTCCCTAAATAATTACAAGAGTAGGGACCAAAAATATTTCAAAATTTGCAGCACAACAACTCAATATATGTAGCATGAAGAATGAAAACTTTACAGTTTTGAAGTGGGGTTGTTAGCCTTGTGCTCAAACCAATCTTTTGGTTGGTATGATTCTGTAAAGTAATTGAGTTGTTCGGACAAACTCATAAGTTAAAATTCTTACCTCGCATACAGTAGACTCAAACTGTCTTTTTAATAAAAAATTAATTTTAAAAACTTCAGTTTTAACATTTTAAAAACTGAACCCAGGTACATTTGAAGAAAAATGATGAAGATTTTGATGAATTACCTTGATATGTTTCTAAATCCTGACAGTTACTGATGGATGAAGTGTGGACATTCACAATAAACATTAAGGTACTTTAATGTGGAACTCCTTTGATATGAATGCCACACTCCAATGAGGTGCTTGGTCTGTTTTAATTTGCTATTCAGTACAGTATAGAACAGAATAGAATATAGGATTTACGCCAAAGGCCATGAACCGGGACCTATGAGGTCATTCAGCGCTAAAATGGAAATTGGCAGTAAAAAGGTTTGAAAGGTGTAACAGGAAAGCCTCACAGTTGTACTATGAATCACTTGTTAGCAAAGGGTGGAAAAGGAAGATGGAAGAAAGAGACTACGGACAAAGGTACAGTGAAAGGAGGAAAACAGACTGGATTCTTGGACATACACATAAAAAACCTCTTGAATTTCTGGGTCTTCTTTAGGTAATGATAATGAAGCATTGTTCTCAATGAACACAGAAAATCTCTGTTAGGCAACAGATTCAAGAGAAGGGATGAAGAAGGGCGCTGTGGAATGGTCCCAGGTACCTGGAATTTGGGTCTTCACCAAAAAGTCAGTTGCAAACAACAAATATCCAGCCCATAGAATGTGGGGCTCCCAGAAAGAACGTGAATCTTGCTGTCCTACCTCAAAGATATATGTGCCAAGAGAAAAAAATGTCTTCAGTGAAAGGTTAGCAATGAGGTCACTTCCAAAGGCTTGTATGATTGCGTGGTAAGACTAAATTAGGGAAAGATTTGAGTTTGGAGGCTAAGATGACTCTGTGGAACCTACTTTTCGTGTATGAAGCTTGAGACTTATTATTGGGCAGCCTTATGGCCCATGAGGGCCAAGATTAGTTTCTATATTGAAGAATGATAAAATTACAGTAATGGTGGAACCAACTGTGTTAATGCTTCTTTCACTGGACCAATTATAAAACTGTCTTCACTTGGCCTGGTTGAAGCTCTGTTAAGCCTAGCCATGGCTTCAGTTTGTCCCATTAAAAATTCTCTGCTGAGATTAATGGATAATTTCAAGCTGTAAGTTGCAATCACATGGGATCCTTCTGTATATGAACCTTCAAGATGTCATCTAAGGCTCCAAGCACAACCTCATCAACTGCAGCTCTAGCAATACAGTAAACACCCCGTATTCGCGGACTCACGCATTCACGGGTTTCTCTATGGAACATATCTACCCATTATTTGCTGAAAATTCGCCCATTCGCGGTATTTTTCACTGTGAAATATTCACTAATTACTGTATTTTCAGATAATTTTCATGAATAAATGCACTTTTTGTGATAAAACTATTAAAATACTCAGGTATAACCATTTTTACAGGGTTTTTCTTGTGTTTAAACTATCAAAATGGGCAGTTCTAAGTGTTTTTAGAGGGGTTTTATGTATTCGCGGATTTTAGCTATTCACGGGGGGGTGTGGTACCCATCCCCAGCGAATACGGGGGGTTCACTGTAATGTGCTGAAACAGCTGGGGGGGGCGGGTGATTAACTTCTCCATAGAGAAGGTCCCCAATCAGATGATTGCCGTAACTTTGAAAGAGGATCAGGACTGTGCTCAAACTTCTGGATAAAGAATAACAACCTCTTGATCTTATCCCCTCTCTCGTGAACTATGGATGCCTTTTTGTCAGTCATTTAATGTGAAGTCCACAGCATTAGAAAGCTTGAATCAGAATCAGGCCATGGAATTCTGTTGGTGATGCTACCATCACCAACTTGCTGCCCAGGTACCTTGGAGGCATTTTGTCATTTCTGTGGGCCATTGCTAATACTGGTGCTAAAGTTTGGGTAAAGGCTTGAGGAGCAGCTGCCAAACCAAAACAATGACCCTTGAACTTGAATATCTTCCCTATCAAATTAAGCAAACGTACTTCCTGAAACTCAAATGTACAAAGAATTGAAAGCATGCCTTCTTGAGATCCAGGGATATTACAAAATCCCCTTTCATGATGGAATAATGAACCTAGGCCACTTTGACCATCTTAAAAGGGGTCTGCTATTGGAAACTTTGGTAATCAAAGCCTTCCTCCTGTCACCTTCCTAACCAAAAACAATTAACTGTAGAACCCAGTCCAGTGCCTGATCCTGTAGTAGTGACCCAATCTTGCTGTCCAGGACCTGGAACCTCTTGAAGTCTTGCCTTTAAACATCAAAGCCCACTAGCTGTGATAAGAGTGAGGCTTCTTTCTAGAAAAAGATGGTGGCTGCCCATGGCTCTGCTTTTAACTATCTACTGTACTACCAAGGTCTCTACAACTTCTGAAGAAATGCACCCGTCCCCACCCCAGAGGTAGAACCATCAGTGGAGGAATACTATCCTTGATAAGTTTTTCTTTCAGGGGACTTTGTCAAAGGCTGTCCTTGTTTCCTAGGCTGAAAGGGCAACTACTACCTCCTTGCTGAAGTCGTCCTTTTAGAAACAGGCTGTCTGAGTGCAGGTGAGATCAGATTGTTTAGAGTCCCTGCAATAAGTATAAAGGTCACCACTAAGCAGTAGAGGCAAGGGACAGGTCATTTTGTTGTTACACCAAGTCTTAGAGACTGAACATACACCTATTATCAGCCCTCAAGGGTCCTTTTCACCCATGTTAGGACCTGGAAAACCAGACAGATGGTTGTTAATGGTTGAGTAGGTAGACCTAAGGGCAAAACGTAACTCTCAGAGATGGTAAAGATATGATGTAAGGAAAATCTACCAGTCTTGAGTGAGGTCTCAACTCAGGACCATTACAATGGGAGGTCCAGGCGATACCAACAGCTATCACAACTCCTGGGAACAAGAACCTCAAGTTCTTGATGTCTGAGGGAGGCATCAGGTTAGAGCACTCCCTCATTGCTAAATACCTATCTTCATAACAATATTGGCCAAATGATAGAACTCAAGTCAAATGTGAAAAATACAGGCCTGGCCAAGTAAGACTAACATTCTTTTCTGTAATAATGATAACTTCTTACAACTCAGCTTTCTGGAACTTGCTAGGAAAACATTCTGAAATATAGTATTGATCTCCACTAGCAAAATTATGGCTGAAGATGGAGTCAATGAAGAAGATGCCTATTTCAACAATTCCTCTGTTGCACATGAAGGATGAAGTGCCTGCAATGAGCTGCCCTAGATACAGCAGAACCTTTGCAAATGATAGTCAGCCAGAGCATAAAAATGTATGGCACCAATAAATATCATATCCTTTGCTGGTTACTCTTCTGTCTTGGTTAATTCAGTCTAAGGCTCCACAGTTGGCACCTCCTTTAGTTTATGGCCTCCCATGTCTGAAGGTGCACAAATCCAGTCTAGCACACTGAGAGTGAAGCCTCATCCACATGGTCTTATTGTTTGTTGCACCTTGTCCTCTGGGCAGATGTAGGAGTTTCTGGTGTGTTGCCTGAAGAATAGTGAGTTTCCTCTCCTGAAACACAGCACAACACTAACCTTTGGTGAAGTTAAACATCTCTTGGCCTTTTTTTAATAAATTTTTGTAAGTCACTGAAGAGCAGCCCTCACTTAATGATGACAAGGAGACAGCCTAAGACTGCCTCTTGGCCAGTGCCTGTAATCTTCTCTATAGAAACATGCTTGTTGTATGCTTCCTACCTTGGATGGTTCCCTATCCTGATGAAAGAAAGTCAAATCACTCTCCCTTGAAGTCCCATGGCACCAATCTGACTCTGGTTGCGAGTCTCCTGCAACCGAGAAGGTTGCCTGTTTTGGTCTTAGATATATAAGCAGTCATGGTCCCCCAAACTTGCAGCTGGTCATCCAGTCAGGGAACAGCATGTACTGGAGTACTTGGTGGTGGGTACCCAACCAGTCACTGTGTTGTTCTTTATCTGTATGCCACATCTGGTTATCTTGCTGGAAAAGTCATCTGGTTGATCACTCCCACTTCCTGTGACTGTAACTGAGGTCTTAGCACTGCCACAACTACTGCTACAAGACTTAGTAGCTGCATGCTCACCATTTATTTTATGCATCCTTGGCACATGCACTACTACTGCTGCTGCCCTACATCTGGGCAATAGTGATTACAGTTGTGGTCTCCATCACAGTCACTGTCTTAACAGTAGGCATGGTCAGTCACTGTGATGGCTGGAGAGGGAAGTAGTTTGCTCTGGCAGCTTCATGTAGACAGAAAAATAATAATAAAAAAATAATGTCTATAGTTAAATAGCTAACCTCCACAACTGGCCATAATACATTCAAACAGCAAGACTGCTGTTGTATATAAACACACACAAAAACAAAATGCTGTAGCTCTATAATATATGTAATTTAAAAATTGCTAAATATGGAAGACAGGTAATACTGCAAAGACAACGGTAATGATGAAATCAATATTGCAGGACATGAGTAGTTCTAAATATGCTCGTTCATGCTTTAAAACAAAATTACATGCAAGAACATCCTTGGCAGTTATAAATAAGAAAAGTTAAAAAGTGTCTTTTTTTAAATAATGGAGAATAGAAAACACATACACCTGTGAAATCCATTAAGGGGTTAATGTCAGATTTTACTGTATTTGATATCAGGTGTGCACATGTTACAAAGTATGAGACTGAATAACAGACAGCCATTGATGTCTTTCCACCTAGCAACTAATTTTCATTCTTTACTATGAAAAATAGATACACAGCTTTATGCAAATCTATCTTTACTAATCACACATCAGTAATTTCCATATTTCTTGGTACTATATGCATCTAACTTTTGGCATTTACCCAGTGGAGCAAACAAAACTGGAACATATCTATAAGAGTACTTCAAACATATACTGCGTTTGATATATGTTGCATCACTATGATGTTACTGCATTTTCTTTATTTTCATATATCTCTTGTTTTTTATCATGTCATTCCACTTGTAGAAGAAAATGATCATGTGGCTCGTGTAGGTTAGAGTAAGTGTCTATGGTCCTTTCAGGTTTGGTAATTAGCTGAATCATTCATTGGCACAGTAATGGGTTAGCAATGAAAAAATCAATATTTCTAAAAAACATTTGCTTCATGACAAACCCATCACTTTAAAATGTGCTTAATAGCAACTTGGGAATAAGGTATGCTGAGATGCTAACACTCTGAAAAGGACCTGATGGAAACAGAAAGCCCTCAGGTAAATATGCATAAAAAAAATTGAAGGTTCTAAATGGGATGGAACAGGGTGTCAGTGTTAACCCTTTTAACCCGGACTAATAATTATGACATGCGAGCCCATGCGTGCATAAAATTGCATGTTATTTTGGAAAAGTGGGTCTTTTTTTCCTGTCACTTACCGTATGTTAATTATCTCCCAATATACAGGCTATTATATATCAATTTAAAGCTTATGAACTGTATTTTAAAGTGAAAATATAAAAATTGATGTTCCCTGTAGGATTAAGGTTCGCTGTCAGGTATCAGCAGACAACAGACATCAGCTGACGACAACAGACATGAGAAACACATTACAAAACCTTATTTACAACACTGTCTGAGCTTGTCACTCTTATATAACACAATCTTTATTCTCTATGTCATTATTGTAAACTAAAAAATAAGTGTATCTAAATTGTTAACTAAAAAACAAGTGCATCTTATGCATTTCTAATATAATATCACAAAATTTACATATATATATATATGCGATAATCACTTGAGACCACAGCCATGCGTGAACCTGAAAATGTAAACAAACACGAGATTTCTGGGTAATATGCCTGAAAGATGTACTGTCATCTGATTGCTTTTGTTGGAAAAGGAGGAGGGAGATGGTCAGCCAATAAAAAGTAACTGTCTCCTGATGTGGGTTGGGCTTATTTAAGCGCGTAATTTGAAAGTGACTATATATCGCCACACGGAGTAAGCAGTAAAAGCCAGTATATAGCCTCAAGGGTTAAAAGTGTTAAGATTGGAACCTTGTCAGAACATTGGAAAAATGCAATTATGAAAATCAGATACTGTACTAAGAAATATGCACCCTATTCATTTGTAAAGATACAAAAGGAGAATCTTGAATCTACCTACCTACAGTACAAGAAACCAAGTAATGACAGTTAAGGAGATGAGGAAGATGATGCTTCAAAAGCAGAAGCTTGTCCTGTTGAAATCATAACAAGAACTGAGCAAGATAACCTTTGGAACTATAACCAAGCATGGACTTACACCTGAGATGCTGGAGAAAGTCACGTCAACTCCATATTCCAAAGTGGCATAAATAGTGAAATCATCTACAAAGACGTGTACAGAACCAAGGTCTAGAGAATACAAGGTCTTCTCACAGCTGACCCAAAATTGGGATCTAATGCGCAGGTAGAGGTTGTGACGTCAAGCGGTCTACTCACGGTCCTTAGTAATCTCTGACTGATCAGTTCGTTTACAAACAAACACTTAGGCCTTGCTTCTACATATTTGGTATTGATATTGTCCGTAATAGCAGCCTTATATTTTTTTCTTTCTTGCTGCAATTTAGACAGTTTAAGTGATATGAGCCAAATCTTGTGCAGTAAACGGGTACTTTGAAAATAGGAAAAAAATAGGATCTAATTCTTCATAGATTTCCTATGGACGAAAAGTGTAGTGTCGCAAAAATATGGAGTTATGATAAAGGCACAGATGCTTTATATGAACCTAGCTCAAAAGTGCGATGTGTAAAGGTCAGACCTTGGAAACCGCTTATTCATTGTAATTTCGACACCGATATAACTAAAATTCTCCTATTTGAATTCATCATTAATATAGCGAGAGCTGGATTTCCTATAGTTGGTATGGTTCATGACTTGGGGCAACAAATATAAGGTTATGGAATTCAGTAGGCAATGGCGTAACTAGGTTAATCCAACATTGTTAATCCCTGCGGATTATTGCAGGGGAAATACATGTATTTGCCGATGCTCCCACTTGATAAAACTCATCACAAACACTTCACTTTCTCAGAACATGGATCTAGGTTATTGGACTGTAGGACTGCTTACATTGAGTCAGGAACTAATTAAGAAAAGTAAAGGTGATCTAATGACAACTCGAAAACTATTTGAAAAGCATTCAAGTGTTACAGGTATGGAGGGTACGACAGTGAAATTAGCGTTACAGTTACTCTGCCACTCACAAAAATCTCAAACACTAGGCACTGGGAAAGTGCAATCCAGTTCATTTGCCTTGTTGATAAGTGGTTTGATATACTCAGTTCTGGAGTGCCTTTCGATAGAAAGTCTTCACGGAATGCTTACGGGCTAATCTTAGAAACCAAAACAACACGGAATGCTTACGGGCTAATCTTAGAAACCAAAACAAAACATTGAAAGAGATGATACACCCATCCAGAACAATGAAAAGTCTGGGAAGAAAAGGACTTTACCCTTTCCAAAAAGGCCTCGTGATGTCTTGCAAATCTCTAACGAACTTGCCAGGGATGTTAGGTGAAATTTTGCAATATCATACATCTTGACTCATAGGTTGAATCGAGATGGACTGGAACACTTTTTTGGCTGTACACGGTAAATGGGTGCATGTCATCAGCACCCATCACCTGTTGAATTTAAGCACCGAATTTGAGCCCATCTCCTGGGAAAAGAGAGAACTCTATGAGGCGCAAAATACAATGTTGAAAATTGTATTAGCGATAATATAACTGAGGTCTCATTTTCCAACTTGATAACTAAAGAAAGCACTTCTTACGAGGCTGAAGAAACATCTCTTCAGAAAGCGTTGTTTATCGGCAATATTGTTTCGTTTGCCAATGGAGGAATTGCAGGATGACAATGAAGACAAAACTGAAGGAGGCATGCAATATGTGGGTGGTTTTGTAAAGTTTCCCCAAGTATGACTTTCTAGGAACTAAAGAACCGAAGGGGATGGCACAAGAATCGGCACTATAAGTAGAACAAATGAGAAGCTAATGAAACCTCGACCCGAATTTTTGGAGTATTTAAAATCTATGGAAAAGATATTTATTTGTTATCATTGTAAACATAACGAAAAAGTTGGTCACATAATTGTATAATTGTTAACCTTATGTATACATGTACTCGTATATGTGTATTTGAGTGTGAGTTGTATATTGTAGTGAAAAATGGTTTTTCATTTTTAAATTCCATTTGTAATTATTTGGATGAATATACATATAGAAATGAATATGGTCAACGTGCTTTATTTTCCAAAAAGAATGAATCAATTTTCAATATTAAAGAGAGTCAGCGAGGAAACCGGAGAAAAGTTTTCCCATTTGTAGAGAGCTTGGGCAGAGGAGAAAGCAAGTAGACCATGTGATGTCACATTTCTTAACTCCCATCTCCTTACCTCGTTAATCCTGCACGTGAGAAGACCTTGTATTCTCTAGACCTTGTACAGAACTACAACCTTCTCAAACCATAGGGATACAAATATTCTAATCCTCCATAGTGCTTCAATAGGAAGAACATAAAACCTCCATGGGATCCCAAACCTTTGGGATTTCTTGTTGCAATAGTGAATGAAGCATCAAACACAACTTTGCTGAGAAAAACTTCTAGAGGGGAAGTTAGCATTGCTAGAATACTAAACTCTTTAGAGCCACTGCATGAGGTTGAAGATAAGGTTCCTTCCAATCAAATTCTGATACGCTTCATGACATTCCAGAGAAGTCAATGTTCATAAAAACAGTTTTATTCGTCATTTAAACAGCTGCTATGGTACTGGTATCTTGAGTGTGAAAACCTAAATGCCGGAATGTAATAACAGTAGCTAGACTGTGGAGGGCTGACAATCAATCATATGTAAGGAGAGGGGACGGAGCTTCAAGGATGTTGAGTAACCTGCAATCAAAGTTTTGGCAAAAGACTTGAGGAGGGTGAGACAAAGGATTTACACTCACAGGTAAACTGACTGGTACATTCTTGATCCTGAGTGCTCAAGGAAAGAAGACTCAGGAGTTTACAGGGAAAATTACTCTTGAGATCAACAATAGTTTTATGATAAAATGTTTATAAACAGTATGTAATGTCCCTAATGACAAAACTAAATGTAAATTATGTTTTACCAAGACAGTGTTATAACAACTCAGACAGATGCTAAACCTTGAAAGTAAAATTGAAATTAGGGTCTCCTTTTAGTGAAGGCCACCTTATTTACAAAAATAACCATACTGATATGAAATATCTTTAACAGGCTTAAAATTACACTACCAATAATATATGGGTATGTATGTGTATATGACAGAGAGAGAAATTGTTCACAAAATTGCATAAGATCAAGTAGCTTACAGCATATTTTGGATGATGCAATGATTAAGGCTGGGGATGAATGGAGATCTGTGGAAGATAACACATAAGAATGACATGAGGGGTAGAATTTTTCAAAGGCCCTCTGTGTCACAATTCATTGGATGGGGTGGTGATGATGAATGATTATGTAAATTTATATTTTCAGATACCCACATCCCATGCATAACAGAGAGAGAGAGAGAGAGAGAGAGAGAGAGAGAGAGAGAGAGAGAGAGAGAGAGAGAGAGAGAGAGAGAGAGAGATAAGCAAATGACAGATTTCAGTACAACAGAGTATGTTATGTAGCCTAAGATGTATTTTGGAAAGTGTAATGATTGAGTAAATTTGTGTATACAAACATCATACTCCATAAATAATAATAATGTTCAGTTCAATACAGTGCTGTTGTGTGCATAAAATCAGATGCCGTAAAATCCACAATTTTTTAAAAGAGAATTTTTTTTTTTTTTTTTTTTACAAAAATTCCTGTTTTTGCATGTCCACAACCTGTTCAAATTTTGGTCCACCGTAACAAACAATTGATAATAGAAGGGAATAGGGCTGAATTATTCTGTTAACCCTTAAATGCCGAGCCTCTATTTACAAAAGTGCCTGTCGTATGCCAGCGGTGTTCGGGAGTTAGCACCGAGGAGGAAAAAAAGTTTTTTTTCAAAAAATCACAGCACACTTAGTTTTTGAGATTAAGAGTTCATTTTTGGCTCCTTTTTTTGTCATTGCCTGAAGTTTAGTATGCAACCATCAGAAATGAAAAAAATATCATTATCATATATAAATATTGAAACACTAAATTGCGATGGTTTTGGTATACTGTATAACAAATTGTAAAACGATCAAAGCAACACAAAGAAAATATTATCACAAAATGATCTATGAATTTGTAACGCGCGGACATAAAAAAGTTTTTTTCAAAAATTCACCATAAATCAAAATATTGTGCTAGAGACTTCCTGTTTGTTGCAAAATGAAGGTAATTGATTGAATATTACTAGACTGTAAGTGTTTTGGCTTACAATTGCAGTTTTCGACCATTTTGGTCGAGTTAAAGTTGACCGAAGGTAGAATTTTTTCTATTTATTGTGATTTATATGAAAATATTTCAAAACTGATAAAAGCTACAACCATGAGTTATTTTCTGTTGTATTCTACATGAAATTGCGCACATTTTCATATATAAAACTTTATGTAACGACTAATATAAAACGGTGCAAACATTACGACAAAATGACGAAAGAATTTCTGAGATGTTCGGCCGAGTTACCGCGCAGACGTAAGGAAAAAGTTTTTTTCAAAAATTCACCATAAATCAAAATATTGTGCTAGAGACTTCCAATTTGTTGCAAAATGAAGGTAAATGATTGAATATTACTAGAAAGTAAGAGTTTTAGCCTACAATTGCGTTTTTCAACCATTTCGGTCAAGTTAAAGTTGACCGAAGGTTGAAATTTTGGCACTTATCGTGATTTATATAAAAATATTTCAAAACTGATAAAAGCTACAACCATGAGTTATTTTCTGTTGTATTCTACATGAAATTGCGCACATTTTCATATATAAAACTTTATGTAACGACTAATATAAAACAGTGCAAACATTACGACAAAGTGACAAAAGAATTTCTGAGATGTTCGGCCGAGTTACGGCGCGCGGATGTAAGGAAAAAGTTTTTTTTTTCAAAAATTCACCATAAATCGAAATATTGTGCTAGAGACTTCCAATTTGTTGCAAAATGAAGGTACATGATTGAATATTACTAGAATGTAAGATTTTAGCTTACAATTGCATTTTTCGACCATTTCAGTCGAGTTAAAGTTGACAGAAGGTTGAAAACTTATTTTATATGAAAATATTTCCAAACTGATAAAAGCTACAACCTTGAGTTATTTTCTGTTGTATTCTACATGAAATTCACATTTTCATATATAAAACTTTATAACAATATAAAACAAACATTACGACAAAGTGACGAAAGAATTTCTGAGATGTTCACAATTTAAGGAAAAGTTTTTCAAATATTCACCATAAATCGAAATATTGTGCTAGAGACTTCCAATTTGTTGCAAAATGAAGGTACATGATTGAATATTACTAGAATGTAAGAGTCTTAGCTTACAATTGCATTTTTCGACCATTTCGGTCGAGTCAAAGTTGACCGAAGGTTGAAATTTTTTGCAGTCGACGTACGGTACGTCCACTCATCACCTGACAGACAATTTTAGTCAACTTAGGATACGTCCAGTCGGCATTTAAGGGCTTATGAGGACATAGTGTATCATCCATTTACTGCCTAAATCCCTTAGCCTGCATATACCCAACTGCTCTGCTATGTTCCTGGAAAGTCCACTCAGATTTAATACAATGGTCCTTACAATTATAACTGCTACAAGGACCTACTGTATTTGCATATTAATACATCAGCAACTTCATGAATTGTTCATACAAAGTAGCTTGCACTTCTGAAGACAAACATTCTTTCCATTTTAGATCCTGAACAGGTATCTTGGCTTTCTGCAGCACATGACAAAAAACTCTTGAGGCATGAAGAAAACAAATTTAAAAATTAGCTTCTATTCAGAAGGGATTTACCAACATGATAAAACAAAAAATTGTTGTTATTTGTACTGTTAATTATATGATTAATACAAAACAATTTATGTTACATCTTTTCTAATAATTGATATCTTCTTTTGGTGATTCTGAGAAGTGCTTGCATAAGTTCCAGTCCTTATAAGAAAAGGAAAATTTTTACCCATTAAGTATATCTTATTTACTTCTTCAGATAACCCCAAAATTTCTGGGGAGAAAGGAATGTCCTTCTCTTTTGGCTTACCATGCTCTGTAATATACTCTGCAAATAAAAATCCTGTCATAAAAGCATCAAATCCTGCCCTGTGCCCTGCAGCATACTGCATGTCCTGGGCTTTACCAGTTTCATTCACTGTTTGTACTCCATTTGAACTTGCAACTTCAATTTTCTTATCTGGTAATATTTTTGCTTTCTTCTCCAATGGTTCTGCATTTTCCATATCTGAAGAATGATTACTGTGTTCCTCTTCTTTCTTGACATGTTTAAGAATCTGAGCAACAGATTCACAAACAGGACCAGAGTATTTGGAATTGCCTCGTTTTTTTGCACCAACTGGCTGAAGGCTCTTCACAATTTTGTTGATGTTATGACTGTTCTCACACTTATCATATTTGGAACACCATCCATGAAACTGAAAAAACAGGCACCTTGATATTAACAATATAAATTGCTTTCCAGAGTATTGAAAAACTTCCCTAACCAAACAATACTTCCATTTAAAAATTATGAATTACTGTTCAATTATACAATCTTACAATCTACAACTTTCACATTACTGTACACTGCATTTTAATCTGTATGTATGCATCACTTTCTTCCTCATTCCACAAAAGATCCTTACATAACTATTGTTGTACTATAAAAGAGAGTACACACTTCCTAACCTGGCATCTTGAGGAGATACCCTTCACAGACTGACATATACACTAGATTAGTCAAAGGTTTTCTTGCAAGGCTAAGCTAGACTAGGCCACAAAGATTCACAGCCTAAGGTATGGCATTTGTGTGCCTGACAAAATCCAAAGAACAACAGCTTTTAGTAAAAGAAATAACAAGACTGGCTGCACCCAGTAACTTAGATCATGGACATATGGATCCCCCGTGCCCAGCGACTCAATCCTTGTATGTCTGCTGACTAGCTATCAGCCTACTTAAGCAACTTCCAGACTTGATGAATATTTGTTAAAGAACTACCTTCATTTATTCACCCTTTATTTTTCATCGTCATTCTCACTTATTTTATGTTCTTTATTTTGGCTGGGGCGAATAACTAATTTGCTGAGGGTTTTGCTGCTCTCTCTGATGTAGTTTGCAAGAACTTCTGCAAGTACTCTGCTCTCATTTCTAGTCTTTTGGGTATTTAGGTGTTTTGACACTGTTTTCATATTTTGGGGGGGTATTAGGTAAAAGTATACTATCTAGCAATGTAGGTGTTATCTAGTAAGTTATTTGCATTTAAGTCAAGAAACAAATAGTTTTCTTTAAAGATAAGTTGGAATAAATTTTATCAGTACATACTTGGTTTTACAAATCAGTTCTTGTTCTTTCCTTACTAGTTTTTTATATTTCTTGTACACTTTACATTAATTTCAATTAACAAGTATTGCATATGTTTTATGTTTTATAATCTTGTTGTTTATTACTTAACCATTTTTTGTAACAATTGGTTAATTTGTTTTCTTGCAAACTTCATTACCTCCTCATCTCACACATAGTTTTTGTTTAGTGGTATTTACTTAAGAAGTGTTATTCCCAAATCCTGTAATTCAACAGTTTTGTTCATACTGGTTATTCCATAAGGTAATTTGACTTGCATTTATTACTGCAAGCCCATCAATCATAAATAACCCTTAACTTGCATTTCAAAGAACTCAATGCACATGCCAAGCCAACTCTATGATCCATGAAGTGACATTTTCATTCTCCTGTCCACTTTCATTCTCTATTCTGTATGGGTGCAAAACATGGACCCTATACCGAAGACACATCAAGCAGCTCAAAAAGTTCTATACAAGATTGCTGTGCTCTATTATGGGCATTTGCTGGTGAACAAATGTTACAAATCAGGAAGTGCTGGACAGAGCTGGTTTGTCTAGTGTTGAGTCGATGCTCCTAAAGCACCAACTTCGCTGGACAGGCCACGCCATTAGAATGGATGACAGCCGCATCCCCAGGCAACTAATGTTTGGTCAGCTGAAAGACGGCACACGCAAGCAAGGAAGACCCAGACTAAGGTTCAAAGACACCTTAAAGAACAACCCTAGGTGGTGTGCATCGAACCCTGTGACCTGGAGGCCACAGCAAAAGACAGAAAACTGTGGAGATCCCTAACTTGAACAGCAACCGCCGCATTTGAGGACGATTGGAGACGCCGTCTCACCGATGCATAAGATAGGCGTCACAGAGCAGTACCCCCAGCAATACAGTCTACAGACCACAGGTGTGATGCCTGCAGATGCCTGTGCACCTTTAGCTTCGGGTTACAGAGCCACAGACATTCACATCGCTGAATGCACAGATTCATCATCGTCAGACCACAACGGACTACCAAGAGAAGAAGGGGCCATTTTTCATGATGTGCCATTCACAGAATTTAATTTTAAGTACATTTTCATAGCGCTTTTATCTTTGCTGGTTATGTGATTAATAATGTTTTGTGAGTTTTAGCATTGTGTTGCCCTTCAGCCAGCAAATAACATACTGCTGTGTTATTACTGTGGGTAGCCTACTGCTCTTAAGTTTCTTGGTTGTTTTCCAGTTTTCTCATTTTGCCATATAATTTCAGAATTTTAGTAATTTTCATAAGTACTTTTCCAATTGCTTTCTTTTCACTCAGTTTAGCATTTCCTATTTACATTATTTTAGTTTGGGGTGTTGCTTTGACAAGAGTTATGGTCTTTTTCCATAACTTTCACCCTTGCCATAATCTTATTGGGGTTTCTCATTTCTGCAGTACTATTTGCTTTAATATTTACTTCTTATTTTCCATGACCAAAGTAAGGGTTACCTTAAGCTCTTTCATTCTGTCTCTGATTATTTTGTGAAAATTTTGTCTTACGACTTACTAATTAGCACAGCATACCTGAGGGATGTCAAGAACTTCTCTCTTAGTTATCACACATTTTCTTGCTGCCTTGACTTCAGGAAAGACAAGTATGAACTCATCATTCCTGAAGTCCAAGTTATGTTGAATAAAAACTTAAGACAAGGCAGAGTGATAATATTTGATAGCTAAGGAAGAACCTTTTCCACGATTTTGTTTAACCCATTCTTATGTTTGAGTGTACTGAAGTTGGGACTTGATCTGGATGATGTACAATCTTACTAAGCCACCATATAAATATCTAATTGATACATCTCTTACATTTGATCTCAAGGCCATGTCCAGATTACCTTGGCCTCCTCCTTCCGAGGAAGTCTTGCATTCAAGTCACAAGTCCTCAGTTAGTAGCCAAGAATCAGTCTTCTAGCAGGGATTGTTCTCTTATTTGGTCCCTTTGCTATGCCTACCCAACCTTCTGCTCAAAATATCAGTCTTCTCTGTCCTGTGAAGGCTCTTAAGTCTTATTTCCAATGTAAGGAGCCCTCTCATCTGTCTCCTCCTCCTCTGCTCCTGTACATGTCATCACCACTGAGCAGTGTTTAAACACTTTCTAATTGGTTAGTCTTTCTTCTACCCTATCTAGAGAAGTTCTTCTTTGGAGGGGTGGTAGAGCTTTCGACTGGCACACTGTTGGCCCAGCGTTCGACTCTCCGAGCCGCCAAAGAAGAATTAGAGGAATTTATTTCTGGTGATAGAAATTCATTTCTTGTCATAATGTGGTTCGGATTCCACAATAAGCTGTAGGTCCTGTTGCTAGGTAACCAGTTGGTTCTTAGCCACGTAAAAATAAGTCTAATCCTTCGGGCCAGCCCTAGGAGAGCTGTTAACCAGCTCAGTAGTCTGGTTAAACTAAGATATACTTAACTTTTACCCTATCTAGAGAGGACTTTGCTACTCTTAAGAGTCAGGGCCTCATGGGGTTTGTGTCCTCTCATCCTCGCTGGCCTTCAAGGATAATTTGGAGCACTCTGCCACCCTGAAAGCAAGAAACTGGCATTGTCAGAACATCCTGGCCAAGTTTAATAATCATGATATCACTAAAATGACTAGTGATTTGTATTTCTTTGGACCCATCACTGCAGCATGCCATGTACTTTCAGTAGGGACAGACTTGAATCACACATCTCCACCCTCTATGATTCATTCCTCATCTATCTGGCACACTAGAGGCATGTAATTCCTGGAGTACCAGCTGTTACACCTATTACGCTTCTTGAGTGCTCCCCTTGGGTTCATCTTCCATTCCAGACCCATTATATATGGAGTACCCATTACCTTGAGAATTCTTCCATTGCAAATTCATTACTTCTACAAGCTCTCCTTAACACAAGTTTTTATACAAACCCAGTACCCATAATTTCTAGTACCTTCCTCCGGTTCCATCTTTCTTCAGATGGAGACTGGCACAGAATAAAAAGGGCATTACTTTATGGATCAGGGAGTCAGTTGGGAATACACATTGGGGTCTTTCTTTGAAATGCTCTGCTTCATGCACATCGATATGAATTACACTAAAGCCTTGAACATACCTAAGTCAACCTTGGTGAAATGCATCATAAATGAAGGTTCTATTACCGCAAAATAATTTGTTAACTTATCCTTACACAAAGCAATTAACCTTTTCAAAAGAAATCGTGACCATTCTTCATTTGGTTCTACACCAGATACCCAACTCGTCAATCAACAGAAGCACAAACAACTTACCCTCTGGCAAAGACAAAGCAGGAAAATAGGGCTTAACCACAGAACATGCACAAAAGAGACCACGGCAAAGACTACACCTACAGCAGCTGACTGCATTGAACTAAGTCCTGATAAGCTTCTACCATCAGCTGAAAACTCCTCTTTAGTCACTGCAGATAAAACCACTTGATCTGGCTCCAAAGGATACTGATTCGGTTGAAAACCTGTTGACTCAACAACGGATATAAATTCTGACCAGGAAAAATCTCAGGATAACAAGAAAGTTCCTGAACCACCAAGTAATTGAAACCAAAACGGCAACCAACTATTTATGGAAGAAACTCCCTTAACTGGAAAAGGGGTCAAAATCCCTGATGCAGGATGTTAAGAGACTACTAAAGGCCTGCCTATCCAAAAAGACACCAAAACGAGAGCACTTTTTCGAAATTCTCTATAGGGACGCGATAGTCAAACAGGCAGTAGGCACACAAGCGATAGGCGCACAGGTGATAGGCGTGCAGGTGATAGGCACACGGGCCATAGTTATGCAGGCAATAATTGCACAGACGATAATCAAACACATGTCACACAGGTGCATGAGAATGGCGACTAGAGAACCTACAAACTGAGGGAGAAAACCTGAGGGGCACAACACACAGGCGAGAGAAGCCCGTGGCATGGCATTGTGCTACAATGTGCAAAACTGCACTAGGTGCAGGCGAACGGTGCGTCATAACTGTGAGGCCCACAATCTCAAGAGCTGAAGAAAGCACAATACAAGGGAAAGTGGAAGAAAGTCCACACTTCTCTCTCTCTCTAGAAACTAATTGATACTTAGGCCCCTTTCACACTGAGCAAACAGTGAATGCTACCAGTGACAGCCAACAGTTGCCCCCGTTAGTTTTCAACAAAGTCTTTCATATGAAGGCAATTGTAGTTGTTGGGCTGGCAAAAGTGCTCAGACAGTTGCTTGCTCAGCAACTAGTGGCCGCCACTCACAGTTGACGCCACCAGCTGTGAAGCAGTGTTTCAAATTAGAGCTTTCACATGGCACCAACGGCTGCCGCCACCTGTCATTGTTACCCATGCCTTTGGGAGATCAAGACTGTTATGATAGAAGGCATTTCAAAGATGGTGGAGGAGAAAGTGAACACAAAAAATTTAATTTATGATATTGAAAAGAGGACAGTAATTTGGAATAAGAGTTGTGAAGAATATGGAAACAAGATAGGAAAGAGGAAGGCCTGCATGAAATTGTAGTGAACTTCATTCCAAAGTTTGAAAACAGACTCCTGGCCAACAAAAGTGAAATTGTTAATTTTTGCATTTTTTATGCTCCTGACTGAAATTTCATGGCATAACTATCTGTCTGCTTGTCTACCTATCTTTCCACAACCTTAACTTCAGTCATAACTAGATCCATCAAGATAAGTTTTGACACTTGCGTCTTGCGGCATCGGAAGGTGGTGTCACGCTGGGACGTTTTCTGTCATCTTCAGCCCTTTTCCATGCATGATTCTTATTTAACATCATTACTTATGCTAATTTGTTTTGATGTTTTGCTATTCCTCTTTTTAGGTTTATTCTTTATTTTGTTTCTTTCCCTCACTGGATTGCTGTCCCCCACTGGGGCCCTTAGACTTGTAGTATTTTGCTTGGTGTGCCACTTGCTTATACAATAATAATAATAATTATGACTGATAAAAGAAGACGAAGACCCAGAAATATACATAGACAGGAGAATGAAAAACAGAACAGAGGACTGGCACAACAAACCAATGTACGGACAGGTACATGAGACAGACAAAAGAACTGGCCAGTGATGAAACATGGCAATGGCTACAGAGGGGAGAACTTAAGAAGGAAACAGAAGGAATGCTAACAGTGGCACAAGATCAGGCCCTAAGAACAAGATATGTCCAAAGAACAATAGATGGAAATAACATCTAACCCATATGCAGGAAGTGCAATATGAAAGACGAGACCATAAACCACACAGCAAACAAATGTCCGGCGCTTGCACAGAACCAGTACAAAGAGGCATGATTCAGTAGCAAAAGCCCTCCACTGGAGCCTGTGCAAGAAACACCAGCTAGCTTGCAGTTATAAGTGGTACGAACACCAACCTGAGGGAGTGATAGAAAAACATCAGGCAAAGATCCTGTGGGACTATGGCATCAGAACAGATAGGGTGCCAATAGACCAGACGTGACGTTGACTGACAAAATCAAGAAGAAAGTATCACTCATTGATGTCGCAATACCAAGGGGCACCAGAGTAGATGAGTAGATGAGAAAGAAAGAGAAAAAATTGATAAATATCAAGACCTGAAAATCGAAATAAGAAGGATGTGGAATATGCCCGTGGAAATTGTACCCATAATCATAGGAACACTAGGCACGATCCCAAGATCTCTGAAGAGAAATCTGGAAAAACTAGATGCCGAAGTAGCTCCAGGACTCATGCAGAAAAGTGTGCTACTACAAACAGTGCACAGAGTGAGAAAAGTGATGGACCCCTAAAGAGGCAGGATGCAACCCGGAACCTCATGCTATAAAAAAAAAAATACCCAGTCAAATAGGATGACTGTGATAGACAAAAAGAAAATAATAATAATAATTCCTTTCAATTAATACCAAAATTCGTCACCTGCCACACTTTTTCGTAATACATCTTGTTTGCTCATTCGTCTCCTAACAATTATTTCATAGTGCAACAGCGAGGTTTTCCTCTTGTTACTTCTTTAAAAGGTTTTACTTTCAATTTCCCTTTCATCGATGAAAGACCTCATAGGACTAAATTTTATATTCCATGCCATCCCTCTTTAAAACTTTTGTCAGAGCTCCTCGTTGATGTCATACTCTCTACTGACAATCATAACAAATTTAGTCTGTGGAAGACACCAGTTACCTGCAGTTGCCTGGCCTTTCACACTGAGGCAACTGATGGCAGGGATCAACTGCCCAGCATGAAGGATTCTTAACTACTGAGGATTCAAGCAAAACTATCCTAAAAAGCAACAGGAAACTCTCCGCTGTGGGTCAGCTTTATCTGGTGGAAGTGACGAAACATACTTAAACATTACCAAATAGAGTTGAAAGATCACTCCTACCAAGCCGATCTGATATGGTTAAAATTAAACGAGGGAAAAATGCTGGGCAACTTCTCTTATTTTCTCCCAAGCAATCCTATTAGAGAACAAATTCTGGCGTTGCTGACTCCATACAAAACAGAGGAAGGAGACAATGGGCAAAGATCTGCATCATTTTCTAACATGTTCTGGTTCCCTGTTGCTCCAGGCAGGCCCAGAGGGAGAAAAACAGGATGTTCCACGGACAAGGCAAGCTAAAAACAAGGACACTGACCCTTCCTCCAATGGATATACACCCCCAACTTAACGAGACTCTCCGGAGGGGAGCACAGGGTAAAAACAATCCAGCAAAACTTCAACCAAGTGAACATAAAAAAAGACTGAATCCTACCAAATCTAATGTCCTGAATGAATGGAAAGCTTAGCTGGAATAACAGATCGAAGAGAAGCAGCAGAGGACCTATCCAGTTACTAAGCAGGGAAGCAGAAAAATGCATCCCTTCAACACAAGTCTCTGTAAACTAACACGCTCATTTTGCTTGCAGTAAATTTCTGCATGATTTCGTTAGACTAAGATTCATATTGGTTATTCCAGTCATAATCCTTCCCTCAACAGTACACAGATCTAATGAGAGTCAATAAAACTAGAATAATGCCCATTACGGGACTCTTACCTGACAAATTCTTACTGGTTGAATATTCAAAATAAAATCAAACAAAATCCAAAAACAAACCAACAGAAAACCAGGTACATTTAACAAACAGTCTACCGCCTATCAAAACTGGCGACAGAAGTAGACTGATCGGCCACAAATGCTTGTACCTATCGGTTGCAAGGTGGGGGGTGGGGGAAGTAGATGGATATTCATAGAAAACAGACAAGGTGGGGGTGGGGGAAGTAGATGGATATTCATAGAAAACAGAGTGTTCTTGTCTTATATTATATACTTTTTTATTTCTTTCGCAATCGGTCAAACTCCCATTGGCACGGAAGCAAATGCTATATAATGGAGAGATAAGGTTCATTTCAAAACTGACACATTAAATAATCGAGTTGTGTGAAACAAATTAACCTATTTGATCCACTCTATTGGATGGTACAGTATAAAAGAGGCTTATTGTTGTATGGACATAATGACTTAGTTGTATAGTAATGAAATTGGAAATTAAAGTGGTGAAAGTGAACATGGAAAACCTAAGTGAAGAGCAATACATACCAAATTTGCTGGCATATAAGACTCAATCTGAATTTGGGGAACATTTCTCAGAAATTAAAAAATATCTCTCATTTCCTTAATCTTCATAGTTCTTCCCACTGAATGTTTTTCTGAAGTTTCTTCCCTACCTACATTCAACTATTACTGCAAGATGAAGAAACTGCAAGACCTTTATTTTCAGACAAGTCAGGTGGTGTGCCCTTCACAAAATATGAATTTTCTGAATTCAAGTAGTATGTACTGGCCTTTGCCTAATGCGGTGACTAGCATATGCCTAGCCCACCATATCATGTTCCCTTTCTCTGCTACTGTAATTTTAACCCTATTAAAAATAATATTACAGCATTAGTGTTATTCATGTAGTGTGGCATACACAAAATTTATCACTACAGTGTAAAATTCAACAAAATTACAAACAGCTGTCTGAATAATCTAAAAAAAATAATTCTTTCTGTTTTTTTCCCTTACAGCATCTATTTCTGATGGTGAAATTTTAAGCCTACCAAAGATTTTAACACTTATTTGCATCATATGGTGTATAAAAAATCATTATAGCATAAATACACATTAAACCAACTTTTGCAACATACAAGTGTCTGTCTATAGGACTAACTCATAACATCTTTCTTCCCTCTTTCTCTCCCACAGATATACTACCAATACTTTAAGTCTATTTACTACAATTTGTAACTATATCAAACAGGACATCTAAGCCAACCATCTCTCTCTCTCTCTCTCTCTCTCTCTCTCTCTCTCTCTCTCTCTCTCTCTCTCTCTCTATTGCTATTATTGATGCAAAGTTCTAAATATATTTAACAAGATAATTTCCATAAATAAGTATGTAATATGGTATATACACCTTCATGCAGACAATGAATTTTCAGCATTGTTATAGAGCTGGAAGTAGGTTCAAGGGTGAGCAGAGGCCAAAAGGGGTAACTGAAAAAAACTGACAAAATGCAATGCTAAGTACAGACATAATTACCAAAGCATTACAATTACATTTTCCAAATGGTGACGCTAGTTACTTATTTCACAGGTAATATATAAAGGCCTTATGACTGGGAGAAAAAATTACTAGTATGTTTTTTCGTTTCAAGTAACATTTACCTACATCTCATGATAGCAAAGGCAAGACGACATTCAGTAGGATCTTATATCTGATGTATAGTGGCAATGATTTAAAACTGCTGATGCTAGTCACATTATGCATACTGTAATATATAAAAATCTCTTAAACTGAGACATTTGTATACAGAAAATAAGTGTGATATGTGATGTCACCCTGCATGATGTTACTGACAACTGCAAAGCAAAATACAGCAGTCACTATAGCATGCTTTCCTCCCAAGATTGAGCATACTGTATTTGATTTTACATTTTATTCCATTGTATTTAATTTTTTGTTTTAGCTAATGGGAAACAGTGCTCCAAACTGCATATTAATATACTTCAATGCTTGGCTTTTATATCTGTCACAAGTATAACTTTGTTACAAGAAACAATGTCTGAAGGTGGTATTTGTTAATTGTGGCAGAAACCAGATGCTCATTGCCTGTAGGCTAAACTTGCACACACAACATTCACCCTATAAGTCACAACATGAATTTCACTGCCTTTTCTTTGCAAGAAAAAGTCACATCTATGCCAGCAAATGTGGTACCTACTCTACCATTTACCATGTATTGTTTCACTTTCTGTAGGAAGTTATTCAACAGCAGGTCTACACCATCATGTATTTTAATACTTACAGCAAAATTTTCACAAACTGCCAAGCCATCATCATCAGTTTCAGTATCATAGAGAAGAATTTGGAGATAAGGGTGCCAATCAATGTTGGACAGGCCTGGAGGATATGGAGGGAACTGTATCCGTACATGCCAGTCTCCTGCATTCCCTCGACGAGCATTTCTTAGCTGCCTTGGGTAACATATTCAAGTTGTTAATACCATTACAAATTTAAGTGAAAGACAATAATACCCACTCAAGAGATGGATTCTTTTCCATTGAACATAATACATAATTACAATGGATATACATTTTTCTCCACCTGTCCATGCATTCTGTCATCAACTAACATATTTTGCCAAATGCCAGTCCTATGAAGTGGTCTGATTAAGCAATGTCATAATAAGAGACATGAGAAATATAGTTATATTACACAGCTTCATGCACCATTGTTCAATGCCTTGTTTTTAAGATTCCATATAACACCAATAAATATTACTACAATACTAGACTTGTTAGAAAGGTTTCCCAGAACTTAGAAAGTTGGCTCATATTCCCAATCTAGCTCTACTCTACAAGTGGACAAGATATCCAAATGTTCTCACATGTCTGGATATAACCTGGACAACAAATAGAACTGACTGTCACTCTTACTCCCCAGCACACCACTAAGCTAGGTTCTAAAATTTTGCAATAATAAATTTCTTCAATTGTGACAATACATAATCAATCAGGAAAAACAGGTTTACAATGCATATAACATAATATAAAATATGTTTCACAATACAAAAGGCTACAACTGAAGCCATCAGTGAGAAAACAATGAGGTTCAAGGTAGCTATCACTTAGGCCAAAACATAACTACAGGTACTTATGAGTACAAAAATACATAAAAAGACAAACAAAAAATAATGACTAATTACACTGTTTACATTCACTAATTCTTGTAAATATCTCTGACCTACTCAGAATTCACGTATTTCATATATACAAACCACTGCTTTACAAAGGCCCACAACTTTGCCCACCTATGCAGTTACACAGTTTAAAGTTTAAACTGTCAATGGCCTACTTGAATGATCAATAAGTCAGCCAAAATCAAGGAGATTCCTATATTTATTAGACAAGATCATCACTTTTGTACCAGAATATTGCAGGGAAGTTGCAGCCAAGTCCTTGAAAAACATCTATTTGAAGTTTAAAGCAAAATTAAAAGAGCTCAATTTTTCAGTCAAAGTATGAACCCATTAAAAAGCAAACCACTGCTACTGACAGCAACTTAGCCACCAGGGAGACAAGCAACCTAACTCATTTCTGGTCCCAAGCCAAGATAAATAGGAAGGGTTGGAGTCAGGAAAGGTATCCACTGGTGAAAAATCTACCACGATCAATTATGAAATGAGTCAATAGCATTATGCATTTGTTAGAAGTGTTCAATGAATACTCACAATAGTAAAGAAGGCGACTACACTACACAGTGGTGACAGAGCCCCTCTACAGATGTAACAATGCTGTGTCCTTTACCTATTCCCATCATTATGAATTCATTAGTCAAACTGATGACACAGCTTATCTTTCACCACAGAATTTCCTTTTATTGAATAAACACCAGGGTTGTGATATAATGCTTTATTCAAGAAAACCACAGCTATGAAGGATTAAGTCCATTTCCTCTTTATAGTTCAGGTTTGGACTGATGTATTTAGAGTAGGTCTAGTTGGTTTTTCCCAGATCCCACAACTGTTTGCACTGAGTTATCATTTCCACACTTGGAATGAAGCAAGTTGATAATCAAAAGCAAGTGATTGAGGAATAAGGACAGATCAGAACAAATATCTTCATGAAGGTTTTGAATAATTAGTTTTTTACTAGGTAAGCTCTGACTTGTCATAGTATACTGAATGCCAGATCTGGACAAAGCACTATAGTGGTGTTGTTGCTCATCAGCACAATCAAGAGTCTTGTAGAATCAAAAATGCTCCCAATATTCACAAAATATTTAAATACAGATGATGATTGCTCTTGTTCCACACAAACAAAGTGAGTAAGTCCTCCAGGTGTATATTCCAACCCTCCTTCAATGTCTCAATGACAGGAGCATTTCAAAAGAAGGGAAGGGGGGGTGTCTGTTTAGGGGAACTTCTACTAGGAGGCTGTTGTCCATCCACCGAGCAAGAATATCCTATACCTCCTGGCCATGAGGTACTGGAAATGTCAGATTTGAGATGGATGACCAGAGCTGCTCTGGGCACCACTGAAGAAAGCATCCCAGAACTGCAAGAAGAAGTCCGAGCTGGACCTCCTCTCTTGAGAACCCCTGGCTGGAAACCAGTCACAAGCACACTCATGTCAGAAGTTATCAGCCCTCCTCCCCTAGCACTGGTCCACAAACAGGACCAGTAACTCTTTGCCATTCTTCCATGAAGAATAGGACTTACCAAGAAGAGGAGGTTTTTGAGCCACCATTCTGCCCTTTTGACAATCTGGGCTGGGAAACATTGAGGTGAGGAAGCAGAGGAGAGAATGGAGATAAGTTCATCTGTACTAAATGGTCCTGTTCTTGCTGTCGCTAAGTTGGCTCTTCCACTACAGCAGCCAGAGACCCATTAGTTGCCAAAGTATGAACAGCAGTAGCAGCAGCAGCAGCACCAGAAGCATCCTTGTTAGAAGCAGCAACAGCAAGGGACACATTGAATCTACCCAGATGTGCAATAAGGACACTACAGAAGGCCAAAGAGCCTTTAACAGCTCCAGGGAAGCTGAAGGAAGTCTTGAAATCTAGTCCATCAAGAGATACTACTGAGCAATAGACTACTCTCCTCAGATGAACCAAATCCCCACCCCCACCCCTAGACCAAGCAGGAACAAGGGCAGGCATAAGATGAGCAGTCTCAGCTATTCCACTGCAGGTGTAGTACCAACTAGAGATAAAATGGTGAATGGAGGAGCATTACCTACCAAGGACACACTCGGCTTTCCTTTACTCAGAATCAGATTCTGCCATTGAGGGGTAACAAAAGACATGAGAATCAATGTTCAAGGACACAAACATGACCCATATCCAGGAAATCTATACTGCTTACGTATCTTACCTTGACAAATTGAAGGCAGCTAAAGACAAAGTGAGGGCAAACAGCAAGATGACCAGGCAGGTACTAACAACTCCCTTGCTCTTTAAACTACCCTGTTAGCAACCTCAAAAACTAAAACTCTTAGCACCAAGAATATTTCAATATAAAAATCCAGGTTTGTATATTTCATCAGAACAATTCTCTTTTAATAAAAAAAATCCCAGGTGTAAGCCCCTGGAGAGTCTAACAATGTAACTCAGTAGTCTTCTTAAAATACTTTATATCAGTTTCAGTATAACCTTATGACCAGATTGAGGGAAGAATGAAAAAATAGTACTGTGCTGTACAACTCTGGCAAAACCATCCAATTTATCAAAAAAAAATAAAATTTCAAGTAAATACTTACATTTTTTTATATAAGTACTCAAGATATGTAGCTGGCATGGACTGATGGAACTCTGATATATATTTGGTGTCATACACTCCACAAGGAAACATTTCACTTAGATCTGCAGCAAAGGTGTCTGCCTTTTTGGGCAGGTCAGCATAAAACGACTGATACAGGAATATGAGGTCTACCAAACCATTGTGAATAACCACTGGCTTACGATGTTCAAGGACTGATGAGAACACTTCTCTAACATCTGGACTAGTATCTTTCTGTGGAGATAAAAAGAGTGTTGAGTTGTTGAGGACTGTTTTTATCAGTAAAGAGCAAACAACATGTACCTAGTACCTATGAAATCTGACTAATAACCAAATAAAAATACTGTAATGGACTTATACACTTAAACAACTAAAATTTACACTGTATTGATAAAATACAACATCAATGCTATATCAGGAAAACACTAGCAAATAAAGTACACATAAACAGGTAGATCTAACAGTATAAATCTGAAAAATATCAAGTAACATACACTGTAAAACATGAAGCTAACATATACTGAAAGGAAAAATTTGACAACATGAAGGACGAAATACTGACTACTTTCAATGAACATAAGCTAATATTAGGCTCTTCTTAATTTAAAGTGTCTAAGAAATTACTATACACTTAGCAGACAATGGAATAAAAAATTTTATAGCGTACATCAAAGGAAAAATAGAAACAGGAAAAAGAAATGAATCTAAACCAACCAGCACAGCCACATAGTCACTGATAAAAATCTTAATAATGGTCCTTAATATCTAACTACAAAATTAGATGGCAGTCAAAATAACACATACCAAGCTTCAGGTAATTTTAAAAGAAATCAGTATGGACAACTGACATCTGAATTTGAAGACTAATGAATTTGATACTGGATCTAGACTGACTTTACTGAAAAATTTAATTAAAATCCAGACGTTTATTATTGACTAATTCATATCTGCTATGATGAATTATTTGATCATAATAGATGTGGAGCTAAGTTTCCATCAAAATCTAATGAACTGTTCTTAGCCACTATTGGCCATCTTAAACAATTGAGAAATGCTGATGGAGCCTGAAACCAGAACACTAACAAAATTAAACTGGTAGCTTGAAGGCCATAGCAAGAGAATAGCATGTTGAAAGAACCCTCAAAATATTGGAGAAATCACAAACTGCTGGAAAAAGCAGTTGACTTCTAAACCAGAATGCTTGACCAGGAAAAAGCAATAAATGGGAGCTCCTCCAACAGGCAAACATGTCTACCAACAGAACATCCTATATCTTCTAAACATGAACATTTACTTCTAGCTGAAAAAGCCCCTTTCAGTTTTATGAGAAAATATAAACATATGAGGGAATTTTGATAAAATATTCTGACAACATGCAACTACTGTACTATCTTCCACTAGTAACTTCAACTGTCTGCAAAGAACCTTTAATCTGCAAACTTTTAGGTTGCTGATTCAATTGAAAAGAATTTTAAAATGGCTTTATCCTTTTGGCCATTCTGTATCTGAATAAAACTTTCATCTGGTTTCCTCAGAGGTTCTTTACTCACATGCCAAGAACCTTGCACCAGATGCTACTTTTAGAATGTCACACAACTACTTAAGTAAATTAACCATCCCATTAGTATCAAATTGCCTAAATCCTATGGACAATGGCTTTTCAGAATCTAATCATCATAATGCAACCAAAGTATGGGTTTTTGGTCACTCATCAAACTTCTCTGAACAAAAGTGAAAAGTCATCACACCAAGTCAGCAGCCAGCACCATCCCTATCGCTAAACAAGCTGAAACAATATAACCAACATTGCTAAAAATTTCACTTAAGAAAAAATCTCACTAGCCAAAGTGTGAGATTTTCTCAGTCAATCAGCTACCAGTGAACATCTGCCCCTACTAACCACCTTGTATATAAGGCACCACACTCACTGCTGCAGATCATCCACTCTTATCTTTTGACATGATCATGATCAGAGGAGCCTAAGTGAAATATGGCCTGGAAACTCAAGAAACAACTGATCAAGGAACACCTTAAGGAACATAAAAAAAAAGACCACAGATGACCTATGCCTAATTTCAGTGCCAGCTAAAGACTTTCTCATAAACATCAGTTATTTTGCAACTTGGAAGTACAGTACTATATAGGACAGTTACTGAAAGAATGCAGTTATGGGGGAGAGTAATCATAAGAAACATTGAAAATATTTCATATAAACTGAATACAGATGATGATCCTATCATATTTAATTTCACTTATCATCATCACTATTATTATCTCACCATTTTTACTCGCCATGCTGCAATCCCAACTGAAACATCAGAATGCTACAAACACAAGGGTTCTAATAGGAAAAGCAGCCCAGCATGGAAAAAGAAACAAAGAAGCAAAGAACAAACTAATAATGAGAAATAATTAAGAAAGCACATAAGACAAAACCAATAAACACTAAAAGGATTTGTCTGAGTATGCTAAACAAAAATGTACAAACATCAAGTTTGAACTTCATGACAATAATGATCATTCAATTAGTATTTGGCACAGCCAGAACAAACTCATAGGAACCACTGGAACTACATATCTGGATACCTATTACTATCTGATGGATGGCACCGCCCAGGAAGATCTGAATTATGAAAAATTTTATAAAGCATACACAGGTAGTTAACTAAAGGACAGTGTGAAGATCTGTTATATGGAATTTAATATACTGTAATAAGTTTTGTCAAACAAGTTAAGAGGCAAGGTAAATGCTGAACAATATTCAAAATATTGAATAAAAGAATAAAAAATCTATACACAATAGAAAATTTTCCAAAAACCCTGAGAGACTTTTATTACACCAATTTTGTGCCCAATCCACGATACTGACTGAATATATCTCTCAGAAGGAATTTTCTAACAAGAATCACACCTAAAATTCTAAATGAGGTGTATGTAGTTAAAGGAACAATGTCAATAAAAGATGTGGATGAGGGGTGGTCAACTGTCCAATCATCCTTTATGTTTTCTTTGAGGAATACACATAAAATATGGATTTGCTTCCTAATAATTTCCAAACCTTAGAGAAATAATACGTTTACAATGTCTAGGCCTTATTGCAATTACAAGGCATTCAGCAACAAAAAATACTAGTGGAACTGATATAGTAAAAGAGAAAAACTATCTACAAAACACAACATGACTTGCAACAGAAAGATGAACTTTTTAAAATAAACCTAAAAAAGCAAGAATAACTAGTGGACATTGATATTGTTTATATTCTTAAGAACACTTGTTCAGTATGATTTAATTTCTTCCAGCTGAAGCAGCAAATAATGTACTAAACTTTAGTTGCATTCTCTGCTACCTTCACGGGTGCTGGCATAACAACAACTGCTGTAGCTTTAATGGCAGCTTAATTAAATTAAACATTGACAACAATATAGTTTACATTCCTTTACATCTAAAAAAACTTCTATAGCTAACATCATGCAAGCTCATAAGCCTAAAACAATTACACACAATCAAGAGTTAGTAGTATAAACAACGTTCAGAACATTAAACTACTGTATAATAAACTCACCTGCCGATCGCAGCCCTTGTGATATAAAATTCCCTTAGAATAAAGCTTATTGAAATCAAACCCATGGCTAAGTAAAAACTTGTGAGAGTTCACTTCAACGCAGAAGTCTTCTGCACATAGGGTGATGATGTCAAATGTCTGCACCAGATAGTCGTAGCTACGAATGTGCTCTCCATCATCAGGGGAATCTTCTAAAATAAAAAAATTAAACTTACAAAAAAGTTTGCTATGGAATTTGCACAAAAAATTCACACATATTTAAACGATACTATAGTAATGATATAAATTATTATCCTTGGTTCTATTTTCACACTAACCAAACAACTCGGTACAGTATTATAAAAACCCATTACATACCTGTTCCATCAGTCACTTTAACATCACTGATTGATTTACAGGTGAAACACGACAACCCAAGGGATATAACGGCATAACTCCTTGCAATTTCTGTTGAATACTTATATCTGAAATCTATTTCTGGGTAATTAAGTTTCTTGCGATCACCAAGGCCAGTCAGCTCCTGAAAAGTAAGCCCAAGCACATTGAAGTAATAAATGAAAATAACATGGCATATTCATGGAATGTAAGGTTGACTGTGTTTGCTACATAAAAATTGCATACAAACTCTTACATAATAACACAGAAAAAAGCTTTGCAGCTACATCAAAAGAATCTTTAATTATTTTCCTTTTAGTTTTCTGTAAAAGAAAACTACTGAGATGGCTTTGTCTGTCCATCCGCCCTTTTCTATCCGCCCTCAGATTGTAAAAACTACTGAGGCTACAGGACTGCAAATTGGTGTTGATCATCCACCCTCTATTCATCTAACATATCAAATACCAGCCCTTTAGCTTCAGTAGTTTTTATTTTCTTTAAGGTTAAAGTTAGCCATGATAATGCATCTGGCAACACTATAGGACAATCCACCATAGGGCCGTGGCTGAAAGTTTCATGGGCCACAGCTCATGCAGCATTACACTGAGACCACCTAAAGATAGATCTATTTTCAGCGGCCTTGAGTATACGTTGTACAGAAAACTCAATTGCGCCGAAGAAATTTTGGCACATTTTTTACTTTTTTTATTTAAAAATAATCATAAAGGAATTTAAAATAACCAGATATAATTCTACACTACAGCCCCCGTGAGTGTTTCAAAGCCTGAGGCCTCTGGAAATACAGTATATCTTCATTAACATGATAATAGCCATTTCTATTGCCATATCAAGAGAAAACAGAAAGATAAAATGGCTTTATATTGTTTGTAAATACATGTACAGTACAGTAATTGTTCCAAGATACATGCCTAGGTCAGATTTGGTGGGAGGTCCAGGGGAGTAAAAAGTTCCAGCAAAATAAGGACTAGGTGGCCTAGGTTAAGTTAGATTAAGTTTGTGGCTAGGTTAGGCTGCAACCCTCATATTCATTTTAACATTCAGTGCCCTAAATTAGGTTAGCTACAGAGGGGACGCTAAAGTCACCATCCAGCCAGGCAAGGACCCAGTGCCTTACCTCAGGTTAGGATAAATACATAACTGTAGTATATAAGGGGTTGGGCTAGTATATAAAAACTAAGCTACTAATCTGCTACTGCAATGAATGTCAGAAACATTCAAAGCCCAGAGGTTAAAACTACATTTTACTTGTGATCTTAGTACATAAGTCATACTGTATTCATATTGGGTGCAAATTTACTATTACCAAAATTTGTCCAAGGAACGTTGTAACCTGATTGGATTTTTTCTAAGCTGTTTGTTAGTGTTAATAATGTTAATACAAATAACATCAGTTTTACAAATAACATCAGGCCCTGCTTGAAAAAGCTAGCTTCAGTTTTCAGCCATGGCACCTTTGTTACTGCTGTGTTCTTACTCCCTACATTATTTTGGCTGTATCACTAATTCCATGCCAAATTTTGTCCTCCTCACACAGATGTTCTCGTTTATCTTTGGAAACATTGTGTTTACATGATTCTTTGCAGCTTCCTAATTGCAACTGGCCACCTACATTTGGATAAGTTAGGTATGAGGTTTAGGTGAGGTCCCATCATCCTACTTTAGGTTGCGCAGGGATTCTAAGTCTTGGTAAGGACATGGCTCCTATGTTAGGTTAGGCTGAATTGATCTTTGTACTCCTTTTGTTTTCCCCCACCCAATAGCCCCACTTCCCCACTGTTGTCCCCCAGTGACCCCACTGTTGTCCCCATCACTGGAAGAAAAAAGGGTGATTTCCACTATTCCTAAATACATATTTGCTAATGAAACAAATGTCAGAGACATTAACACATAGGAAAATTATACTTTCAAGTCTGAAATACAATAATGGTTTAAAGTACAACCTTATCATTAAAACATAACAAAACCGTATCTGAAACTCCAGGATGCAATTACGGTTTAAAGCAAACCTTTACAGAGAAATTAATATAATATTTTCCAAATAGGTTGGCCTATGAAAAAATCATATGCCTATCTCGCCAATATTAGACTTCCTGATGTAGCAAGGCCTAATTATGAATATTCTCCATTCAGCTACCTTAGCTTGCTTTGTACTCATCTTCCCAAGGGTGAGGGGACTGGGCTACTGTAGCTGCCTAAGCATTTCTGTAGTTAGCATTTCAGCGGAGGGAGTGTAAGGAAGGTACTGAGTGACATGTTGATTGGTTGTTGTCTGGTTCATTACTTATTTATGTAAAGAATATTCACAGAGGTTATTGGCCGGTGTGTGCCACAACCTAGTTACTAATCTCCGACAAATTGAAACGGATTAAGTTTAGACATCTGTGTTTGTTCACATACAGAAGCATACATACAATTTGATACAGAAGATTCAGTTGAACATTACAAGCACATGATCAGAGAGCTGGCATAGCAATGCATACAGTGGTGACCATAAATGAAATATGACAACAATGGTTACAGAGAAATATATAAAAGTCGTATGGAAGAAATTGTATTTCTGCGACCACATGTTCTTCTCCCCAGAATATGACCATGTGTTCGTCTCGCCAGATGACTCACAGAAGAGGAAGTTCATTTTGGTTGTTGATCTGCTGGCAGGCACACGTGGCTGGTAGTGTGTGGCCGGTACAGGTACTCCCCCAACCCCAATAAGAAAGGCCCCTCGGCTGAAAATCGTCTTACTGGCAACATCAACACTAGGTCGTTCGCACTTTCTCCAGTCTTGGTATTGGCAGTGAGTAATGGGTGCGACAGAACGTTTATGTTGCCTTGTTGTTGGTACGTCTGCTTGGCGGTGAGGAGATGATGTTGGTGCTGTTCATGGGATCAGCTGTTTAGCTGCTATGCCGACCAGTCCCTGAAAACATCAGTCGTATTCTTTCCCATCGAAAGCGATCTTCATCTTCCGCCTCTCGTACATCCTAGACATTTCTCCACTGGCCTTTGATGCATGGAGGGTGGGAGAAGCGGGGTTGATTCGTTTGCGCTGGCTGGGCTGAAAGACCTGCAAGCTCTGGAGTCTCTTAAGGCTCTGTGGCAGATTTTTCAGTCGCTGTCAGCAGGGTAGAGTGTGAGAGTACCTCCTTCACGATGTCCGATGATGGCTCAGGCTGGTGGTATGATGATGTGCCGCAGCTGTCTTAAAATTTGCGGCGGTCACTCATCTCCTCCAGGTGCACCAGCGTGGTTGAGGAATTCCTTGGCTGGCTCTCAGGGCAGGTGGCATTCTGAAGGATGACATCGGCTGATCCTTCAGTGGTCCGGTCGAAGACATTATCCGACAGGAACTCGAGGATGGCGTCTTGGAAAGTTGTTTCCACCCCGAAGAACCATGCCTCTGGGTTGTGGGCCACGAATGGCAGTAGGCATGTGGAGGCGGTGGCGAGGGCTTCGTTGGTGGGGTTGGTCATCTCTGCAGGTTGGAAATCTCTAGTCGGTGCCTTCGAGTCACTCTGGGGTCACCAATGTAAGGAAGGTACGGAGTGACATGTCAACTGGTTGTTGTCTGGTTTATTACTTATTTATGTAAAGAATAGTCACAAAGGTTATTGACAAATGCATGCCGCAACGTAGTTACTAATCTCTGACAAATCGAAACAGAGATTAAATTCAGGTGTCTGCATTTGTTCACAGACAGAAAACATACATACAATTTGATACAAAAGATTCAGTCACACATTACAAGCACATGATTGGAGAGCTTGCAAAGCAATGTATACAATGGTGATCATAAATGAATGTGACAATAATGGTTAAAGAGAAATATGTATAAAAGTCATATGGAGGAAATGTGCTTCTTCGACCATGTGTTCTCCCCAGACGATTCATGGAACAGAAAGTTCATCTTAGTTGTTGGTCTGCTGGCGGGCCAACACATGGCCGGTACAGGAGTATGACCTAACCAGACTTTACTGTTTCCTAACCTAACCTCAGATGTTGTGCTCTGACCTGGGTTGTGGGGCTTCGCTTCACCTGGCCACCCCAAGTAAACCATGACCTCTCATTCTGCATTCTAGGCTATCCGTTATCTCGAACCAATATTAAACAGTCACATCCAACAGCCAGTAAAACTGAATGTACAACACAAACAAGACTAAGTATCATAAACAAACAAAAGCCATAAACATAAACATATGCGGTAGATCTAAGCTGGCTGTCCGCGGTGAGCTAGGCTATGGCAGTTGACATTTTTCTATAGAACTCTACCTGCTGAACAAGAATTTAGAGTAATATTTTGTTGCTCGGCTGTAATTAAGCTGTAAATGATCTTAGAACTGGTGTGGTAAAACCCTTTCGAGAATAGCTAACAGTAAGGGGGACCAGTCGGGTATTCGGGGTTTTTGGTGGGGTAAACAACTTGGGTAAAGGTTTGGGTACCTTATTGTTGTGTTTCCTGTTATATATGTCATTTGGAACACGAAAAAACAAGCGTAAAAAGAAGGGCAAATAAATGGATAGTGGGAGCTGTTCCAAAGGCACTTTTCATTCATTACTAGTACTACTGATTCTAAGCCTTAACACGCATGCACTAGCTTTCGGTTCACCAATCAGCAGCTGCCGGTTTTCTGCGTTTAGCGAGAGCCACAAGAGACTGGCAATTGACGTTTTCCTGAGTCAGGAATTTAAAGTACAAGAATTTAAAGTAATTACCTCTTGCCAGAACATACGAGCTTGCCAGGAATCTTTAAAAATGCAGATAAGGCACGCAGTGCCGTTCTGCCACGGCAACCTGTAGAGGCCACCCAAGTTGAAAGCAGAAATGGTAATGTTTTGTTTCCCGTTTATGAAAGCTTCGAATAGTGTGCAATTGTCGTTTTTCTATGGCAATTGTCGTTTTTCTATGTTATTTTACTTGCATTACAAGAGTTTAAGGTAATATTTTGCCAGTCGGCGGCTGCTAAACTGCAATTTACCCTTGAGCTGTGTGCGACCCACTGGTAAAGACGTGCAGTTTTCAAGGGCCAATTACATTTTAGTTACAGCCGACCGACAAAACATTTTAAATTCTTGTTCAGCAGGTAAAATAACATAGGAAAACGTCAATTGCCATAGGCTAGCTCACCGCGGACAGCCGGCTTAGAATTACCACATATGCAAAAAGCGGTAAACATTCCTGTCAACGACTGACGGTAACCAGAATAATATAGGCTACAGTTGGGCAGGGCAAAAATTACTCGAGCCTGAGGTTTCTTACACAGTCAATGGCCAGAAAAGATGCGTCCTTAATAGCCGCCTTTATGGTTGGTAATATTTTCTTGAAGTTATCCTCCGTCACCTCTATGATTGGCAAGCAGTTCTTCATGGTGCACCCTAAGTATCCTGCTTTAGGTTAGGGTCATGCGTCTCCTACTACTTAGTTCTACCTCACAAACACTGAAAGATACATATGAACACCAAAAACACTTATCTTCCTTTAATTTTCTGTTGCAAGAGTAAAAGCCTCTGATCTAAGAGAGGAAAAGACACTATGAACTGGTATAAATTAATGACACAAACGTATTACGCGAAGCGAACGTTTTACTTTCATATACGTAGTAGTAGTAGTAGTAGTAATACAGTGAGCTTTTATAAAAGCTCTTAAAAAATGTTCGTTGAACTCGTCAAATTTACAATCGACAGCAAAACCACAAAACTACCAAACTCCAGGTCATGATAAAGGCTAATTGCGGTAATAATGTCTACTACATGCTCTTAACACGAATATTAATAGACAAAATGGATACTCACTAGAAGGGAATTGGTGGAAACCCAGACTGGATTTACGACTGGCAGACGCATGCCAAATGATACCTTATAGTAAATCGCAAGGGAATCATGCAACAAATAACATTCACCTATTGTAAGAGCAGTCTATTTTTGGGATGCATTTGCTAGCATAAAGAGAGGAAAATTAATGAAAACAATGATAATACTTCATACATATTATCGACTTCATCTCTAATATTTAAAAGAATAATGAAATAGAACTAATTAGTTAATAATCAAAGCATCGGAAGGAATAAAGGAATTGGGCAAGGAGGCATTGGCGTAAACAGCATTGTTCCTCCTTATAATCTACAAATCCAATATGCCATATTGTGGCCATCTTCTATGTAATGTTGGGCTACCAAAACAACATGGACTTGAAATAACAAAAAAGACCAATATTCTTGCAAACAAATAACATGGCAAGTCCAGCACCAGAAACTTACCTGATGGATAAAATGAACCTGCTTCGCCTTTGCTGCACACTATATTAAGAAAATTACTTAGGAAAGCAGACAATTTCACCAAGCAAACTGCGTCTGTTACTCCCCGAAGTTCTGGCAGATTAGTGATGGGTCTTTTTAAAAATTATCAAGGAAAACATTCTACCAACCGATATCAAGATGCTTAAAAGATGCACCTGTAAGTGCCATAAGATCAGGGGTGGGGGAATCAACAACCTACACGAGATATAAGGAGACGAAACTTAGTTCTGTACGACTCGTGCATTTTCCATGGAATCAAAGATTACGCCACGCAGGAAACGAAAGGTAACTACTGATGAACCCTCAAACAGAAAATGAAGAACTGCAAGCCATCCTCACAGAAATCACACTTTATGCTTTTTTCATAAATCCTGATAGCACGACATTTATTTTTTTACTAAGTATATCAGGTCCCATAATATTGCTTTGTGGTACCACTTTTAACTGATGTTTTGGTGCCGGTTTACAAATTTGTATTAGTATTTTTACAAATTGTATGAGTCATTATCAAATATTATAAATTTTCGTTTCATAAATTACACCATATTTGGTTCATTTCTCTTCGATGGGCCCCGGCCGAAGTTTCACTTGTGCCTGTAAGCTGCTGTGAGAATTTTCTCCCCATCAGTTCCAAAACTAACCTCCGCAATAAATGTCATCATCAACAACATCATAATCACTATATTCTATACACTGGAATAAAAAACGTAACTGGAAAAAACAGAGCCTAAAGTACAAGAAACTGAAGAAAGAAAGGTACATAAAAAGAAACAGCAATGATATTGCTAATTAATCCCATAGGCACATATGTTAAAACCAATAGTCCTGTAAAGTCACCAATTCGGCGCCAGGATAGTGTTTCGGCGGCGCCATTAATTAAGTCTCCGCTGAGCTTGTTTTCTTTGGTGACTTCCCGTTTTCTTCAAGCTCAATTAGTCACGCCTAAAACGTGCCAGGTCACGCATTTTAATCATTTTTACTTTATGGTATTTATACGAATGTCACACATTGTGTATCACATGTTTCTTCATTCACAGGCATCAAGACTGTATCTATATTGTAGCTCTGTATGTTTTGTATTGTAATTTGTACTCGTTCACTGCATATTATTGTTTATTGTTTCGACCTCAGGTCACAGTCAATTCCATTGTCTCACGGCCCGGCGTCAGTCGGCCGCAATATAAGCCGCCTGTATCTGTAATAAAGCAGCAGTAACCTTTACCTGCTCGTTTCTTTGACACTTACAGTGGTGACCCCGGAGTATCCCGGAGCCATTAGCGGACTCACACGGCGACTCAGTCTTGGCTCCAGGATTTCTCCAAAACGCTCTTAGCGGCCTAAACACGCGCTGTAACCAGCGTTTGAGCGTGCTGACTCGCCGGCGCACCCCACCAGCGCCACTAGCGGAATCCACACGGGCGACGAAAGTGCGACGACGCGCACCCCACTCCAGTAAGGGGTCAAAGGAGCGAGCATGGACGCGGATATCCTCCTTCATGCAGTTAAACGCGACCCCGCTGGACTCCGAGGTTTACCTACCTCCCATCACAGCCGCGCCGCCCCGCGTCGAGGCCCTCCCGCAACTCCACACCAGCGCCCGAACACACGACGGCCGGGCAACACAATCGCGGGCCGCCCTCACCCTAAAGCTGCCGCCGCCACGCAGGGGGAACCCATCGAGGTGGCTGCGCAGGGTGGAGAGTCACTCAGAATCGCGGACCTCACGGATGAAATCCTACAGGCCCGACACAGTGCTCAACGCCCTTCCGGAGGACGTACAACAAACTCATCTCGCTGGTATTCAAACACTCACCTCACATACAGCACCACAAAAAGTTCCTCCTCGAAGCTTGCTCCCCTGCCCATCGCCGAGCGGGCCGCCCGTGCTATCGACCTTGCCAATAATCCACGCCACGACCTCAATCCAAGAGACGCTTGGGGCATGGTCGAGATCTCCTGTCAACACCAGTCTTGGGTGGCACAAACAAGCGCAGGAGATAAGCTTAAAGACGGGAAATTTTCCTTCGCCAACTCCTCCCGGAAGTACGCAACCAGATCGCTCACCCCTACACCATGCCCGTCGAGGACCTCAGAGGCGGCACAACACCTGCACAGACTCCGTCAAGGCTTCACAGCGGCTAAAACCGGCCACACAGCCGGTCAGCTCCGCCCAGCCTGAAGAGGACGTGAGAGCAGCCCGCCAACGCCATCGCCAACAGACGCCCACCAACCACAGTAGACGGTGGTCCCCGGCTTCTGTCGCTATCACAAGTGGTTCGGAAAGGACGCCCAAACTGCCTGCCGCCTGCTCGTTCAACCGTTCAAAACGGGGGTGGCGGCGCCAGCAGGACAGGCCGCCATGGCAGCCGGAAGAACCCAGGGCCTCAAAAACAGTAGGTTTTTACGTCCGCGACACCGTCTCCGGCAGGATGATGCTGGTCGACACAGGAGCCTTTAAGTCGGTCTTCCCAGCATCCAGAGAGGACCGCAACCAGACACCAGACCCGGCCGCCTTCCTGACGGCCGCCAACGGAACCCCCATCCTCTCCTACGGCACCAGGCTCCTGTCGATCTCCATCCTTGGCCAGAGTTACTCCTGGGACTTCATCGTCGCGGACGAGGAACCCCACTCCTGGGGCCGATTTTCTGGCGCACTTCGGCCTGCTAGTCGGCGTGGGGCGCAAGCGCCTCGAGCACCGACTCCTGCCGGTCTCTCCGTTAACGGGACCCAGACCCACCATCAGCGCCGTCGCCCCCACCAGTACGCACACCTTCTGTCGGAGTTCCTGAGGTGTTTAAGCCCGAGCTTCGCCAAGTCCCCGGGCCCCAGCCAACACGGCATATACCACCATATAGTGACTAAAGGGCCTCGACACATGCAGTTCCGCAGGCTTCCCCTCAGCGCCTTCAGGAGGCGAAAAAAAAGCATTCAGCGGAGATGGAACGGATGGGCATCTGCAGGAAAGCCCCAGTCCATGGGCCTCCCCCTCCACATGGTGCAGAAACCGGACGGCTCCTGGAGACCCTGCGGCGACTACAGACGGCTCAACATTGCAACGGAGCCCGACCACTACCCTCTGCCCAATATGCAAGACTCACGGCCTCCTTTTCACGGGGCCAAAATATTCACTAAATTGGACCTTCTTAAATCTTATTTTCAGGTACCTGTTGCGCCAGAGGACATACCAAGACAGCCATCATCACGCCCTTCGGGTCCTATGTTCGCCTTCTCCACCTTCGGGCTGAGAACGTGGGCCACCTTCCAGCGGGCTCATGGACAGCATCCTGGGACCTAAAATTCTGCGTCTGCTACGGCCGACGACATTCTCATATTTTCCAGGTCTCTGGCAGCGAACACCAGAGGCACATCAAAGCAGTCTCCAGCGCCTCCAAGAAAACGGCCTCGTCGTCCGTTTTGACAAGTGTACCTTTGGCGTCAGAAAGCAGAGTTCCTGGGTCACGAGGTATCTCCGACAGGCGTCCGCCCTCTTACATCGAAGTGGCAGCCGTAGCTAAGTTCCCGACACCCACCTCCATCAAGGCCGTCCAGGAGTTCCTAGGGATGGTAAACTTCTACAGGCGGTTCATCCCGGGATCGCGCACACCATGGCCCCCTCTGACGGAAGTCCTAAAAGGTCAATCAAGTCCCTGTCTTGGGGACCCAGCCAGCAGCAGGCCTTTTCCCCTGACGAGGTCGCCCTCACGCAAGGCAAACCGCCTTGGCACACCAGATCCCAAGCTCCCCTCCAGCTGACGACAGACGCCAGTAACGTTGCCTGCGGTGCTGTTCTGAAGCAAATCATCAACGGCGCCCCCAGCCCATCGCCTTCTTCAGCAAGAGTTCAATCCCGCAGAGTCCCGCTTACAGCACCTTCGACAGGGAACTCTGCGCGATGTACCAGCATGAGTTCGGCACTTCAAGTTCCTCCTGGAGGGACGCCTTCACAATCTTCACAGACCACCAGCCACTGGTTCCGCTTTCACGAAGCAGGGGACGATGGTCTTCCAGACAGCAGCGCCACCTCTCAGCCATAGCCGAATTTACCTGTTCCGTCAGGTACCTCCCGGCAAGAAAAAATCCCGAGCAGACGCCCTCCAGAGTCGAGTTGAACGCAGTGCAGCTTGGTGTAGATTACCAGGACCTTGCCAGAGAACAGGTCGCTGACCCAGAAAACCCCAGCATACCGCACCGCCATCACATCCCTCAAGTGGCGGACGTGACCTCGCCCGGAGGCCCCAGCCTGCTCTGTGACATCAGCACAGGCCAGCCCTGCCTTTGGTTCCAGCCTCACGCCCGCCAGGTATTCGACATCATCCACGGCCTCTCACACCCTCCGGCAGGACCACGGCCAAACTGCTTTCAAAAGTTCGTCTGGCACGGGTGCAAAAGGACGCCACAGCCTGGGCAAAACAGTGCCTGCAGTGCCAGACCAGTAAAGTGGGTCGTCACACGAGTCGGGGTAGGCGAGTTCCCACAGCCAGGCGCCGCCGCCACATCCACATCGACGTCGTCGGGCCCTTCCCCATCAGGCGGATCCAGATACTCCTCACGGTGGTAGACCGTTCGACGAGGTGGCCCGGCCACGCCCATGCAAGAAGCCACCGCCAGCGCGTGCGCCGAGGCCCTGCTCTCCAGTTGGGTTAGCCGCCGGCGTCCCCGGACCACATCACAACCGACAGGCCCCGCTTTCCTCTCGGAGCTGTGGTCTGCCCTGGCTCAACTGCTGGGAACCACGCACCACACCACCACAGCGTACAACCCAGCGGCCAACGGCCTGGTTGAACGGTTCCACAGGTCCATAAAGTCATCCTCATGGCCCGCTGCACCGCCGAGGACTGGAAACATCAGCTGCCGTGGGTCCTCCTCGGGTTGAGGACCGCCCCAGAGCCGACGGCACCCCATCCGCAGCTGAACAAACCTGGGGAACCCTCGTGGTGCCGGGAGAGCTCGTGACGGGTGATCGCCACTCCCCATCTCTGCAGAGGCTCCGCGACGTGGCGGCAAGTTCGCCTTGCAGGCGCCATACATCGACAGAGCAACCATTCACGTGCCGCCACAGCTGTCATCCGCCACCCACGCTCGCCAGAGTCGACGCCGTCCGTCCACCACTAACTAAGCCCTACAGGGGACCTTCCGGCGTGCTGGAGCGGAACAGCAAGCGTTCCGGCTGGCACTTCCAGGCAAGAACGACTGGGTTTCCATAGACCGGCTAAAGCCCGCCTTCCTGTCGGAGAGTCCCGGCAGCGACGCAGCACCCCTTCCGCCCAAACGCACTCCAGCACGCCCACCACCCAGCGCGCGCCGCCCCAGGAAGGGACCGCCCAAACAGCAGCCTCACAGGCGGAGGCCTCAGTTATCCTCAAGGAGCCATGGCACCCCTTCAGCGCCCCACCAGGTACTAGGGATTAATCAGACGCGTCCCTCGTCTTGGGAGTATTTGTAAAGTCACCAATTGGCGCCAGGATAGTGTTTCGCGGCGCCATTAATTAAGTCTCCGCTGAGCTTGTTTTCTTTGGTGACTTCCGTTTTCTTCAAGCTCAATTAGTCACGCCTAAAACGTGCCAGGTCACGCATTTTAATCATTTTTACTTTATGGTATTTATACGAATGTCACATTGTGTATCACATGTTTCTTCATTCACAGGCATCAAGACTGTATCTATATTGTAGCTCTGTATATTTTCGTATTGTAATTTGTACTCGTTCACTGCATATTATTGTTTATTGTTTCGACCTCAGGTCACAGTCAATTCCATTGTCTCTCACGGCCCGGCGTCAGTCGGCATAATATAAGCCGCCTGGATCTGTAATAAAGCAGCAGTAACCTTTACCTACTAAGTTTCTTTGACACTCTTTACAGTCCCAGTTAGCAAAATGTCTCGAAAACGAAGGAAATTTTGGGTAAACTGTCACTGTATCATGACTTTTTCTGAATGAAAAAGCTTTTAGTGGATATAACTGGAGACTGGGTGGAATTAATATCTTAAAATCTCCCCGAAACGTCATGCCGTTTAACCATTAGAATCTTGGATCTTTCAAGATCAAGAGAATTCAACTTTTTATCTATCTGACCAAAAAAGTCATTTTCAGCGTACACATACACACACACACACACACACACACACATATATATATATATATATATATATATATATATATATATATATATATATATATATATATATATATATATATTCATGATGTTGCCTTGTAATACGTATATCCTGCTATAATTTTGACATATTTACTTTTTTTCATGTGTTATGTGTAATGATAATGGTTGTTGAAGTGTCATATTTAGTTTGGCATCAGATCTCAAAAGAACTAATGATTAAGTAATTTAATAGCGTAATTTAGAATTGTTAATACAATTTTAATAGTAACGTAGCTTAGAATAATATCTTTTTTGATAAAAGCGTAGTACATGAACATGTGTGTGTCCAGCAAAGACTTGTATCATTTCAATTGTCATCAGTTGAGATAAGAGAGAACGCTTTGTTTCGGGTTAATGATGACAGGTTTGGATAACAAATGCCGATTCGTCCCATTCGAGCTCAAGACAAGTGATTTCACGTTGTTACATGTTCGAGTCACGTACGCCACTGAGAGAAAAAATACGTGTCTTGATCAGTTACGCCATGTTTTGTAAGATTGTGTTCAAAACATTTTGCTGGGATGACGTAACTTTCTTTCTAGAAGTTTCTCCATGGTATCTCGCACCCAAAATGCTTTAATGACGTCACCTCCCTGCTTATAGAACTTCCCTTTTGTATCTCGTACCCAAAATGCTTTAATGACATCATGTAATTGTTTCACATGTTACTGGAATTCTAAAATCTGTTTCATTCTGATTTCTGAGACCAGTTGATTTGGTTCCCTCTCTCTCTCTCGTTCTTAGAAAGAGATTACTCTTAACGTAGTGTTTTGTGGTCACGTATTAGCGTTAACTTTTGAGATCTGAATTAATTAAAGTTATTTAGTTTGTAACGGCGCCTGGTAAAAAAGTGTGTTTTGTGGTAACGCAGCTGCAGCAAGTGATTTACAGAGGTTTTCACAAGTTTGTGTAAGGTAACGTGAATTTTACTTATTAATACCATGGTATGATAAGTTGGGAAATTTTGACCGAGTGAAATCATTATTGATAAATCTTATGTGTATTTTTGTGGGTTTTTCTATTTACAATCTCTTTATATTTTCACATTTTTTATGTTTGTGATGTAACATTTATTTACATAGCATTGTAAATATTTCTTGGTAATTTAACATTGCATACTTGATTTAATATTTCATTTGTTAAGATTTTCTTTTTAAATCTTGAGTAATTCTTGATAGTTTAAATTTTGCTTAATTTAAATTCCTGATAAAGTTTTTGTGAGTTAGTTTTGTTTCATGATTTAATTCAAGAATTAATTAAGTGTTGTGTTATTTTCAAGTAATGGTAAATTTTTCAGATTGTGAATTAAACTTTGAATTTAAAAATAAATTTTTGTATTTAACATTTTTAGAAAAAGCGTTTCATTTATTGATCACCAGTGAATAGGATTGATTGTGTGTGCATAAGGCAAAGTGATAAACATGTTTTGTTCTTTTAGTTTTGCTAAAGTGAATTAAGATCAGGGAAACAATTAGAGTTTTTTGATGGAGTGATGCCCTTCTACTCTAGAATATTTCTAGTTTAATTTTTGATATCTCACACATATTCTGATAGACTTAGTTTGATTTTTCAAGTAATAAATAAGTTTTTTCTTAAGGGATCACTGTTACCTTTAGAGTACTCAGTCGTAATAATTAATGTTATGAGAGTTCAGGTATCTGGCTGAAGTGAGGTATATTTTTGAATCTTGAGATTAGTTGTGTAATAACCAGGTACTTGATACGCATCGTGACAATATATATAATGTGTGTGTGTGTATTCTCGTGTGCATTGTGCACATGCATACATCACTGATATACTAATTATTACAAATAACTATGGCACCTTCGAGAAATCCCAGATAGGAACATACAGGCGACTAACCGCCTTCGCAAAATCAACAATTAAACCCACATACAAGATGAGAAACAATTAAAGGTAAAACTTATTTAAATAAGTAAGCAATGTCTAAGTAAATAACCAGGTGGCAAAAATTCATATAGGCACAGTAGGTACACGTCTGCATGGTCTGAATTCAGATAAAAACAATAGTAACTATAATGAAAATAACAAATGCGCCATTACCAACGCCAAACACGGTCTGATGAATACATACTTAAAGGGCCCCTCTTGTTACATACTTAAATTTGCACTGTATTATCACTCTTATATGTAGGATCTCTCTCTCTCTCTCTCTCTCTCTCTCTCTCTCTCTCTCTCTCTCCAAGCTCTAGGAGGACTTTATAACAAACACGAACAAAACCTAAAAGTCCCCCCTTTCCTTCCTACCTATCTAAAAAATAATGGCACTGTAATATCACTCATATGTAGGATTTCTCTCTCTCTCTCTCTCTCTCTCTCTCTCTCTCTCTCTCTCTCTCTCTCTCTCTCTCTCTCTCTCTAGGAAAACTTCACAGCAAACACGAACAAATGCTAAAAGTCCCCCTTTTCCTTACTACCTATCTAAAAAAAACTTGCACAGTAATATCACTCTTACATGTAGGATCTCTCTCTCTCTCTCTCTCTCTCTCTCTCTCTCTCTCTCTCTCTCTCTCTCTCTCTCTCTCTCTCTCTCTCCACAGCTCTAGGAAGACTTCATAACAAACACGAACAAATGCTAAAAGTCCCCTTTTCCTTCCTACCTGTCTAAAAAAAACTTGCACAGTAATATCACTCATACGAAGGATCCCTCTCTCCCTCCCCACAGCTCTAGGAAAACTTCCCAAGAGCACACGTGAACGAGGAATAGCTTCGCACTTTTCTCTGCTCTGCAAAACCCATAGTAGAGTATTCGGACTAGAGGCAGTTTCACCCTTTCGCGCTCTCTCCCCAACTCTAGGAAAACTTGATAATGGGTCTGAGGTTAAATATCGGGTACCCTCCTCTTCCGCTCTTTTTCTGCCCTTATGTAACAGAGTTCATCGCTGTCTCCTGTGAGCACCACTAGCCGGTTCGCGTGTTGTCGTTTCCTAAAGTCTCTGAAGAAATGCCAATTGTTCATCGTTACTTTGTTATATATTAATAGAATATGCATCTTGAATTTTAACTTATACATATATCTATATATATAAATAAAATATATATATATATATATATATATATATATATATATATATATATATATATATATATATATATATATATATATAAGGTATGCGTTTATACGAATTCCTGCATTTCCTTATTCTGTTGTCAAATTCGATGTATATGTAGAATACTGACTTACCTCACTAACTCTTGGTATTAGTGGTATGGCCATGATTCACCTAAAGTATCTTCCAGTTAATTGCACATGAATCACACGCAATATTTACAAGGGAAGTATCTCGTTGTGAATATAACATACTCACAACGAGATACTTCCCTCATTTTCCTTGAGAAAACACGGCTAATATTTCTAGTTAAGCCCAATAAACATAAAACAGACCCATGGAGTTATGACAGACCTGTCTGCTTGAAATGGTCCTAGAGATCTTCGAAAAGTTACATCTCAGAGGCAGCAATAATTTCTTGAAGACCACAGCAACATCCTCTCTGAAAAGCAATCAGGCTTCTGCCAGAGTAGGAGCCCACCGCAGGAAATCACACTGTTTCTGATTTTACCATGAAAAGCCACGTAACAACACACACAGCTGTACTTATTGCCACAAGAAGACATTTGATTACTTGAAATACATCACCTTCTGATAAACAGTGTAGGCGTCACCTCTTTAATTTACAATTTACATATATGAAGACAAATTGATTTTTCTAACTCACTAGAACTGGAGACTTTTTCATGACAACTATTCTGCCTCAATTATGTTAATGACCATCCCCCTCCAATATTCACAGATATATTAACGAAGCAATTTGCAGATGATATGGCGCGTATTTAGTCTTCAGATGGCGGTGAAGTCAAGAGAACCAAGCAAGCTAAAATAGTACTTGAACTGGAACTGACCAAATAGGAAGGGGGTGGAAGATAAAATGTAATGCTCAGAACAGCCAGTTAACAATTCTAAGCGTAAAAATGTCCACTCAAGAAACATGGGTCTATAAAAAAAGTGACATTATCTCAATGGGTAATTACACAAAAGTCATAGTAAAAGTTAAAAAAAAAAAAATTAATGGAGCATACCAAGAGCATGATTAGAAAAAGTCAGACGCAGTTTAGCACAATTATGCAGGTTCAAAAGTGTGCTACAAAAATTAAAACACGCTGTTCAAAACTCTGTTACGACTCGTAACTGAATATACTTACCATATGCTGAAGAGTGTCAGTGTAACGAGTAAGAAAAGACTGCAAGTAGTTGAAGAACAGGGCCTCAGATACGATAAGAATGGTAAAAATGAATGGCAGAACGAATTAAACAGAATGGCAGAACGAATTAAACAGTCTACAAACGTTAGACTGAACAGTTTAACCATCAAAAAACCAAAGGCGATAAAATAAATCTATCACAAATAAAAAAAACGAAACACTAATATATAAATACAAAGTTCAAACGTCACACTATAAAATAGAAGACAACCTGTACTGTAGTACAAAGATTAGGAAAACACACAGTAAAACCTAATGATCACTAAACATTCTAAAGCATATTCCCAGTAGAGATAACTGAACGCTACTTGACCCCACTGGCTCGAGAGCTGTTGAATGCCATTTTAATGTCACTTACAAGCATAGAGCAATTAACACAAGAAATGGCAGATTTCCAGCCACGACTGCAAGGTTGGTGATGTTTATCTCAAAAAAGGCATAAAAAAATAAAAAAGAAAAGCGTCTTGACCTCTTCTGTAATAAAGTCTTCTTCTCTTTAGCTTAGTCCCTTTTCCAACAGCTCATATCATAATCTATTTTGGCAGATTTTTACGGATGGATGCCTTTCCTAGCCTCAACGTTATTTATTTATCAGGGCCTTGGAAATCTCAAGTAATCTTTGACGTAAATAAAAGAAATATTACATGAAATAACACCGCACATAAATTACTTATATCATCCACGGTGGTCAAGGGCACTTAGTTGTAAGTCTTATAATCATCAACTCTTTCTCTACCATCATCATCATCATACTTCTCCCTTTTAGGTACTCTGTCTTTACCAATCATCGTTTCAGCCTTTTCCTTTTATCTATCTCTTTCTCCCATCGCATTATCCTCTATCCCATTTAGTGGCTACCATCCAGTTCTTGACCTACATCACACACAGCAGCAATTAATTTATATATATATATATATATATATATATATATATATATATATATATATATATATATATATATAGTGTGTGTGTGTGTGTTACGGTTAGATTGTGAAACCAGGAATTTCACAAAATCCCAGAAATGTTCAGGGAATTCTTGAAATCACCAATTCACTTAAGAACATTTGATCCCCAAGGGACTAGTACTAAACATGGCAAAACAGTGATTCATCTACACTGTTTTGCTGTGTTTAGTACTAGCCCTCAGGGGTCAAATGTCCTATGTGCATTTGATCCCCAAGGGGCTAGTACTAAACATGGCAAAACACATTTGATCCCTGAGGGGCTAGTACTAAACACGGAAAAACACATTTGGTCCCCGAATGGCTAGTACTAAACATGGCAAAACAGTGATTCATCTACACTGTTTCGCCATGTTTAGTAATAGCCCCTCGGCGATCAAATGTCCCAATGTGCATTTGATCCCCAAAGGCCTAGTGCTAAACACGGCAAAACACATTTGATCTCCGAGGGGCTAGTACTAAACACAGCAAAACACATTTGATCCCGAGGAGCTAGTACTAAACACAGCAAAGCACATTATCCCCGAGAGGCTAGTAATCCATCTATAATGTTTCGCAGTGTTTAGTACTAGCCACTCGGGGATCAAATGTCACTAAGTGAATTGGTCAGAAATCCCTGGTTTCGCAGCCTTCCTGTAACATATGTATAGCTTGAAAATCGCAAATATGATTTAAGTCTCAGCTAAAACCATAGGAAATGTTTAAACAGAAACGGCATTGCCAAAATTTCTAAGTAGCGTACACTGTTGCGTTCTAAAGATGTATAAAACACACAGTTGTACTTGATACTCTGTTGTTTCTTTTTAGCCGATATATGTTTGTTTGTGTGTATATATATACATACATATATATACACATATATATACATGTATATATTTGTAAGCTACAAACGTCCTTTAATATCCAATTTGCTCTACCTCGGAAATAATATATTTTCATATATGTTACCGAAGTGGAATTTTTAGTTGATAATAAGTTCGTCGTCCCGTGGGCTCGAACCAGCGAAGGACAGGAACGGACTACAGTGGACGCATTAACCCATCCGGATGGGATAATGCGTCCACTGTAGTCCTGAGTTCTTGTCCTTCGCTGGTTCAGCCCACGGAACTTATTTAACTTATTATCAACTAAAAATTCCTTCGGTAACATATATGAAAATATATTATTTCGAGGTAGAGCTAATTAATATTAAAGGACGTTTGTAGCTTTTTTACTGAGTGTATATGAATCACGGTGATGTGATAAAAGACATATATATATGTATATATATATATATATATATATATATATATATATATATATATATATATATATACAGTATATGTGAAATTTTTATCACACTGTGATTTATATACATTCATGAAGGAACAAATGTTGTTTAATGTCAAATTCACGCTACTTGGAATATCCCTTCGGTGATAATTCCCCATTGAGGATATTTCAAGTAGAGTGAATTTGATATTAAGCAACATTTGTAGCTTCATTTATATATATATATATATATATATATATATATATATATATATATATATTTATATATATATATATATATATATATATATATATATATATGTATGTATGCATGTATATGTATATGTTTATGTGTATGTATATATATTATATGCATATATATACACACATACATATATACGTTTATATACATACATATATATATATATATATATATATATATATATATATATATATATATATATATATATATATATACATACAAAATCCTCATACACCTCTTTTCTGTTTGGAAGGAGTTTGCCAAGGGGGAACAAGTCTCTAGGGGTGAGGGTGCTAGCCTCATACCATTTTTCTTGGCCCACCAGATGTTGGTACCCTTTTACAAGTGGGTGGACTGATGGGCGGTAGGTCGGGAGCAATACCCATACCTAAGGATGTACCACACAAGCAAGATGGCTACTTTGCTGAATGCGCTTTAGAGTCCCGACATTTCATTCCTCTTGTGGATTGCAATGAATTAATTGGAAAGTGTGTCTAAAAACATTGGGAATTCGAGATGAGGTCATTCTGATTGTTAAAATATGCAGTTCTGTTGAATGTCATATATATATATATATATATATATATATATATATATATATATATATATATATATATATATATATATATATATATATATATATATATATATATATATATACATACTAGTGTGTGTTCGTGGCATACGACCACGCGCAACGATTCCTGACTTCTCGATTCCGGAATACCTAACATCGCGTTACCAGATAAGAATGGAGTTATTTCCAGTTTAGTAAAATATATCTGAGATTCGAGCGACACGCGGAACGCATAGAGATGAGCAAACATAAATCCTTGTCTTTATTGGCAACATGACAATAGAGAACTGAACCGCGGAGGGAAAGAGTTTCGTCATTTCATTTATAGATGCAAATCTCCCGGATAAAAAATGCCGGATACCTCTTCAGCAGTATAGCCTACGTATAGCAGTGCAAAACCAGACACCGTATTTTCCTATTGTTTGCATTCCTCTCCGAAACCATTACAGCAGAAAATCAACCCTTACATACCAAACCGGATTCTCTCTCCCTCTCTCTCTTTCTCACGAGCAGAGAGGGACTCTCGGCCACTGATTTGGTATATAAAGCGTAGCAGAGGCTTCCCACGTCAGACAAACAAAGAGAAGCAGTCAGATAGGTAGTCGACTTGAATATAATAAACAGAGGTGAGTTAATTTCCTAACTTATAAGTCTTCGACAACTGATGTAATGCATTCCTAACCCTTTCTGTTACTCCATCGCTTAAACTCAGTTTATGAGATTAATTTTATATAGTTTAAGTAACAAACACTGTTTATGGAATTAACTATACAGCACATAACGCCACATCCTCAAGACCACAGCTGTAAAGGCTAAAACTCAATATCATACTATTTGATATATAAATTTTAACAGTTTTCAAAAGTCATAGCCTATTGCATGCAAGGTCTTCACTGGATAAATCTTCCGTAACAAGGCCTTAGACATTCTGAACTTCTATTCTTACATTTTAAACCGAGATTTATTCGTTCCTTCCAGATTAAAATATAACACAATGAAGCTGCTTCTCTTCGTCGCCATTGCATTGGCTGCCATCTGCTACGAGGCTGGCGCTGTTCCAGAGCTTTCGGTAAGCTCAGTTTAATTAGGCTAAGGAGATCACTGATGGCTTTGTTATAGAGTTCCATATCACCTTTAAGCTAGTACTTCATTTTTGCCAACATCATTTTGTTAGTTTCATGTACCTTTCCACATATCCCGATGTTTTCATGAGAAATTCATGTTTCTAGGGTTGCAAATCCCTTTAGAGGTGCTTCTTTGTGGTGGGCGTTCCAACTTAATCTTTAGTATTTCTTGGTAAAACAAATTATAATATTCGTAAACAAGAAAAAACTTTCATGAACTTTGTTTCAATAGGTTCTTCGATTGCCTCCTTTAGTGGATACACCTGAAGTGTGTGCTACTTGATTTGCAGAGTACAAATTTTCACACTGTAAAGAAAGAGCTTTGGAAGGGGCACGCTTTAAATTGCCTAGTCATAGTCATCTGTAACTATAAAACTGTTAAATATGCCTTATTAACACCATTAAGGATGACGTTTGTTATTTTATCATCTGGGCTTCTTTTTCAATATGAATATCCTCGTTTGCAAAGGCTTTCTTTTGCCAGTAAATGTCAAATACAGGATTCTCCAATGTCAATATGCCTCATTCTGAATAATATCAACAACACTCAGTAATCCCATCGCTCAAAAATTTTGATGTGTCTGAAATCAGGTTCAGTTCATATTTGACTCAGTATTATGCTTCTAAGTCTGCCATTTAAAGGAGATTCCACTTAAAAGGGATTATGTTAATGCGTTGGATAACAATGTCCAGCTCTTAAAATCACAATTTCTTGAGTAGTTGAAAGTGGAGCGTCACTACAGCGGGTCAGAATACTACATCCTTAGCTCTCGTTTTTCTCTGACCGTTTTCCCTCCCCACAGGAAACACAACTGTCATCAGAGAGCGTCGTTTCACGGGACAAAAGACAAACTTCAAACAGACATGGGTGCTGCACTTGTTTCGGTCGTCCAGCTCCTCCGTGCTGTCCTTGCGACCTTCCAGTCCCATTTCCCCCTAGGCCTACTCCAAGACCTCCCTTCCCATTTCCTCCAAATGGACCTGGTTCCTGTCCGCCTTTCTGCCGTCGAGGACTTTCCTGTATCTGCTGAGTGTGAGAGAAATGGAATTTCGTCGTCTGGTGCCGCATGAGTGATAGAAAGGACAGCAGGACAAGGACAATTCATAACTTAAGTTTATTTTGGTTCGCGGTCCTCGACCCAAGCACCTGGCCCATACATTATCAAGAGGGCTTAGGATGTATCCATGACGACCACCCATTCAGAAACTGAGCAAAACCAACAATGCTCAACCTCGCTGATCTGTTCAATGAAAGCAAAAGTTGTTATTAAGATAATTAGCATCTTTTATCCTATTGTTGTTCTTGTTCATTTTTGTTGTGGATCTGAGTAGAGCAGGTCCTCGGAAGCTCACAGCTGTACAGTATATTTAGCTTTCATTCTTCTTCTGTTACATGTAAACCATTGTCTTTTTTATTTCTTCATTAGTATGGAATTATCATTATCATTATTTTATATATTGTCTAAGTATCCAACTAAACCAAAGTTCAGGATAAGATATTTACTTTGACGGTCGATGTAGACTTAATAATGTCCCTTCTGTCGTATTTTCATGGGACGGTACTAAACAAGAGCTGCTACCTAAAGGTATCAAGATGTACTTGATCATGCAAATAAAATGAGGAAACATCTGCCTTTATACGCTTAATAAACAGAACAAAATGTTTTTCATGATTTTGAAAATTATCCTTTAACAATTACTGTACATTAAGGAAAGGACAGGACGGCCTCAACAGCACAGAAAAATCATTTCAACAACCAACATGTTAACAAATCTCCCTCAGAGGAGGGCTGAAGTATTCCAAAACAAATTTTGTTTGATATATATATATATATATATATATATATATATATATATATATATATATATATATAACACACACACACACACACATATATATATATATATATATATATATATATATATATATATATATATATATATATATATACACATACATACATGATTTTTCAGCAGGCGTTCAGTATCAGTACTGCAGGTGTGGGGGTTAATTCTGCTTGAAGGTACATAATGATTCAGATTTCCATCCGGGATTTACAGAGTGACTTGCTATCGAAACTGTTGCGTTTCTGATAAGTCTATAAAGAGTTTCTGTTGGCCAGAATTTGATACCGATGAGAAATACTTTTCTGAATTTAGTAAAACAGTAAACAAAGAAATACTTGTCTAGGACCACTGTTACAGGTGTTTTGAGTCAGTAGACCTGTCGTACTGATACCGAATGTATGCTGAAAATTCATTAGATGATCTTTTTCACGTTTCAACAGGAAAAAATCTGAAGGCGAATCAGGTTCACCAGAGATTCAAAAGCTGGAAGCACCATTGTGGTTAGAAAGAGCAGATTTGGATTTCCTGAAGCATAACAAATTACAATTGCTCCAGTTTGAGGAGCAATCAATTAAACTATAAAAGGTGACACAGGACTTGGAAAAGGACTTATAACAGCCAACAGCATCTACTCACTGGAAGCTTGGCACCATATGAAGATGGCGGTATATCTATTCTTCAAATTAGAAAGGGCCCGATTCTTGTTAAAATAAACTGCCATCAAATACCAAGTTAAACATTCTGAGGACAGTAAATAATGTCATAGTTATACAGAATGGAAAATTACCTTGTAGCAAGGAGAAGATGAAAGCACAATAAAAAATACTCATCAAAGGACGCTTTAATTCATTCTCATCTTATTCAAACAAATGGGCAAATCATAAACGTGCAATAGGGTAACCAAAATATCTCCTAGTCAAAAGATTGTTTTTAGCCTTGGGTATTCAGAGGCTTACAGGAAAACAAACATGCAACCACTGTAAACATGGCACACATTTCGAAAACAATTTTTATTTAACAAATACTAAATCATCTCGTGTGGGAATGCCTATTAGGTAAGCCGAGAGCCAAGACATTCCCAAGAAACGAGTGCCGCTTGGATGGGAACGGAGGTGACTCTCGAACAGAAGCACCGGGACAGATCATTAAAAGCAATTCAAGCAACTTCTGAAGCGTTCAGGGAAAATTCAACGTCTGTCATTTTAAAGTACAGAGGCAATTAGACACTTACGAAGGAGAAGACTGACCTTAAGCTCTCTGGGAATGGAATATACAATTTTGACCAAATGCCAAGCTCTGGGACCTGAGAGGTCATTCAGCCCTGAAAGGGAAACTGAGAGTTTCAAAGGTGTAACAAGAGGGAAGCCTCGCAGTTGCACGATGGAACCTTCGTTAGGGGAGTGTGGAAATAAGATGGAAGAAAGTAAATGTGAATGGAGGTACAGTAAAACGGAATGAAAGGGGTCGCAGCTAGGGGACGAAGGAATGCTGCTAAGAACCTTAAGTAATGCCTATGAGGTGCACTGACGGCACTAACCCCCTACGGAATTAAGCTCTCTGTATCATGCCGAACGGGTGCATCACTAAAATTCAGTACCTACAATGTCTCTGCCTGGATTTTGCTCCGTATCATTGTTGAAGGCGTGTTCGTACCACGTTTGACTGGGACCCCTTCGACCGTGTGGGAACTGCGAAGAAGGACTCTGCAAAAAACTTGTCCCCGACTTTGTCGAAGGCAAATAATAAAGCGCCTCAGCCAGGTTGTAATTTGGGGCTATACGGAAGCACAATACAATCTGCTAAACATACATCTTCAATCGCCTTTCCTTCCCCGAAATGAAGGCTGTGTGAATTTCTCCTTAGCTTGAATGCTCAAAGTAGGGCCAAGTATGTTACCTAACTCGAACTTTCACAGATTATTAGGTTTTCTTCTATTTTCACGGTTTTCGGACGCACAAATGAAGGCATGCAAAAAAAGAGAATATCATTCATATCAACAACCAAGCGGAGCACGAACACACCGCGGTAAACAAAGAACTGCAACCGTACACTTGTTTTATGTAGCTTTGTAGCGCAGTTCAACAATTCATGCGAAAGCCGTGTTAGAATTTTCAAACCCTGAATTATCAGAACGTCAAACCTAAATCCATTTGTTGTCATTAAGAGACCTTGAGGGGTTTCTAAATGATTTAATGGCTATTTAAACGAGCTGACACAGGTGAGCAGTCGAGAGAGTTGAGGGGTGTGCTCGGGGGAAGTTTCACTTCTGCTCCACTCTAGGAAAACTCTGTCATGGCCCTGAGGGTGAGGTTCGGGTTCCTTTCCTGTCTTCTTCTTCTTCTTCTTCTCTCTCCTTTATGAAACAGAATCCATTGCAGCACCCGGTGAAGACACGTGATCATTATCCCCTAAGACACTTTCACACGGATCACATTTCTTTATTTTTCTTGTATTTACATTTGTTTTTATACTGTAGGCCTTTACGCTACATGTTTTCATTCTTTTCAGTTCTGTTAAATCAACGACATGTTTGTTTCTAAAAGAACTTCAACTATTTCCTATATTACTTAAAACAGTAAGTAACACTTACACTACTGATATACATTAATGAGCACACACGCACATTTAAAATTATATATATATATATATATATATATATATATATATATATATATATATATATATATATATATATATATATATATATATATATATATATATAATTACATACATATATAGATAGATAGATAGTTCAGTTTAGTTTATCGTTATTTCATATCTAAGAGACATAGGTAAAAAATGACAGATATAAAATACACTCAAGTAGGAATATACACATATACACAAAAACACTCATCATTAATCACTCTGGCACAGACATCTCCATGATGCATAAAAACGATAGGTAGATAGATAGGTAGATAGATAAATAGAGAGAGAGAGAGAGAGGGAGAGACAGGGGTGGCTCGAGAAATAACAACACACAGTCACTTCTACATTAATAGTTTAACACCCCAGCAACAGACGAACCCCCTGCACTGATGACACTCATTCACCATCTCTCCAACCCTTTCTAGGTCTCCCTCTCCTCCTGTCACTCAAAATTTCTGAAGTACACACTCTACTTACCGAACTGTCTTCGACCCTTCATTCCACTTAACCAAAACTTCTCAAAATACTCTGATCCACCATTATACTTACGTTAACCTTTTTTACCACTTATGCATCTTCACATTTCTCACCCTTTAAATTCTTCCTACAATGCATTACTACACAAACGGTTCATCCTAAAATAATTCAACATCCATACTTCAGTTCCATAAAGGAGAACTCACTCAACAATTTCTCCATATATTCCAACCATTTCCATCCGTCCACCATCATCATTAACATTCACGGCTTCCATTTACCCTCATAACCTTACTCTTGCTCAATTTAATTTTC
>NC_089761.1:47901772-47904272 GCF_040412425.1 Macrobrachium rosenbergii | reverse complement strand
AGATATATATATATATGATATAGCTCAACCAACTCGGCCAATAGGGCTTTTTGTATATATATATATATATATATATATATATATATATATATATATATATATATATATATATATATATCAATATATATATTCGTGGTAGGAGGAGCACCCCCGAATCACTAAAATCTGCGAATACTTGACATCCCCTCTAAAAACACTTATAACTGCCTATTTTAATAGCTCAAACACCAAAGACCCGCTCTAAGAACGTTTATAACTGCCTATTTTAATAGTTCAAACATCAAATGTATACGTTAAACTTTCATCCTACACCAAAAATGCCTTCAACTATCATTCTAAAACACTTTAATATAATTTCAAAGTCATCTTACAACATTACCCTTTAAAATATAAGCCTTACAGCTAAGTGTGAAAACTAATCAAGTTACTTCGTTTTCTTATTCAGTAGATAGAGGAGACTTTAGTAATTCACAAGTTAAGTATGAACCTAAATATTTCAATATACATTGGAAAAAAAAAACATTTTATTGATATTTTGCTGCTGACATTAATATTAACATTTGAAAATTAGTAAATCATTTATTTATCATAAAAAATGTATTTAGTAACATGAAAATGCGGCAATTAGTGAAAATTTCTCAACGAAAAAATCCGCGAGTTACCAAACTTTCCACGAATAGACAGGGGTTGACTACTCTCCTACTGTGTGTGTGTATATATATATAATATATATATATATATATATATATATATATATATATATATATATATATATATATATATATATATATATATATTATTATATATATAATATATATAAATACATATTATATGTATATATTTTATATACTATATATGTATATATTATATATATATGTATACATATAAATATATTATTTATTTGACATTTAGCCGTTTTCTCTCACAAGTCTGCACCTGGAACACAGTCTAGTGTTTCGACTGAACATGTACTTTATTTGAAATTGCAAAAATTCATATTCTATATGGTCCACATGTCACAAAAGCACATGAGCTTAGTTGCTGACTTCAGTTCACATTTTCAAGCGTGGAACCAAAATGGCATGTCTTCTGAATGGAACTCCAGTTATCTCTAGTATCTAATTTTACGGAATAATGAATCTGACAAGGATGAAGTAAAACATCAAAACCCCATCACTGAACTGTGGCATTCATTGTACTCATAAGATGTCATTTTATCACTTCTTCAAATTGGTCAAACACATCTGATCATTGGAAACTGATGAATAGCACACAGAGAATGCAGGTAAAACTTGACAACTAAGCATATTTCATGTGAATATCTGAACTTCACCCAACACTGAATATCAAGTCTTGGAAGCAAGACAATTAAAAGTATACCTTAGTTTTACCAGACCACTAAGCTGATGTCTTATTTTATGGCTAAGAACCAATTAGTTTCGGGATAGATTTATCGAACCACATTTGGGTTTTCCTCTAACTCTTCATCAAAATCTGAAGCTCAAGCGATTCGGCCAACAAAGAGCAAGACAATTATGGAAGGATGTCAGATTCTTCATCATTTTGGGTTTACCCAATTATCAAAATCTTTCTACTTCCTCCCTATTGTTGCTACTCTTACTACCCTCCCATTACCTGGTTCAAAGTGTAATATGTCCCAAAGGGGACAGAAATATTCTAACCCTTCTATGAATTCTCTCTCCACCACAAAATGGTGCTCCTCCTACCTCTTCTCAAACATTTTTGGCATAAAAAAATTTTGATTACATTAAAATTTTACATTCCTGATCTTCTCTTGGAATGGAAATTTGGGCCAAAGGCCAAGCACATGGATCTCTGCGGTCACTCAGCGCTGAAATGGTTTTAAAGGTGTAAAAGGAAGGAAACCTCACAGTTGCACTATGAAACAATTGTTACGAGAGGGTGGAAGGAAAGATGGAAGAAAGAGAATATGAATGGAGGTACAGCAAAAGGAACGAAAAGGGTTGCAGCTAAGGGCCACAGGAATGATGCAAAGCACCCAGTGTAACGCCTACAATGCACAAAGTGAGGTGCACTGACAGTACCACTTCCCTATTGGGCTTATCTTCTCTTGTGACATATTTCTCAGTGTACTTTCATCCTTTGCTTCCTTTCTAGTCATTGTAAGTTTATGTTGGCTGACACCAACTTCAGTCACCTCCACTCCATTTCTCCCTTCCACCTTTTGAAGGGAGCGTGAATTGGATATTAAATGACATTTGTAGCTTCATGACTGTATATAAATCACGGTGTGATAAAAATTTCATAATAAGAGCTGCGTGTTCCATATGTACCAATGAGCTATCATGGTGGAGGTGGGTTAATGCTCAAGCTAAGTATAGTTTCCCCGCTCCCGACGGGTAAACAAGTGCAGCAGATTCGGCATTGACTTATACCTCTCTTGATGGCTCAGTGGGTAGACCGTCGACTGGAGTCGTTGGAAGGTAACTGTGTCAAGGGATCAAGACCCGGCAGTACC
>NC_089761.1:47879272-47896772 GCF_040412425.1 Macrobrachium rosenbergii | reverse complement strand
TATCTTCATGTGACGGATGTTGTTGCATCTTATTCTCAGTTATTCCATCAATATACATTTTACTAAACTTCTCCCTAATACAAGGTGATGTACTGGATGCCGTAACTTGTAGCCCACTTTTGTGTGTATGATTTCTTTAATATTTTTGGCTTTAAACCTTTCATTTGTTTTTTGTGATCATAAATACTCCACGAGCTAGAACACTGACTAATGGCTTTGTTCACTGAATTACCAATTATCAATACACTGTTAACATGTGTATTTGCAATAAATAAACTCTCCTCTTTTCTGTAATAAAATACTATTAAATCCATTAGTAGTTATTTATGATAGTTTAACCAGACCACCAAGCCAAAAATCATGTTCACAGGATGCTGAAGTAGTTATGCTGTGCTTTTCACTTGGCTTGAGAGAGGTGTTGAACAAAGCGAAAGGTTCAGTACAGTATAACTACTTTGGCATCCTAAGACATAGATTTTTTGTCTTGGTGGTCTGGTTAAACTATCATAAATAACTACTAATGAATTTAATATCAATGAAAAGAGAAGAGCTTATCTTTTCAACTGTGATGAATTCCCCCCTTCCAGATGGGCCTTACCAAGGAAGGAGCAGACTGATGTTTTCCATAAACAACTGCATAAGAAGAACCACCTAAAATATACACTTGACCTTCAGTCCACCAAGACCGGGTTCAACACCGACATCCAGGTTTAACCCAGTCTTTTGCCTCACTTGATCACTGATCATTCAAGCCACTAAGAATCAGGCTTGTCTTCCTCCCTCACTCTCCAAAATGTTCTATGAGTAATCCAAACCACATTCAATGAGATGCTTGACTTGACAACAAGGAGTTATACGCAACAGAACAAGCGGAGGAACTTGCAGCAGGCCAGAGGATGAAAAACCACCAGCTACTTTAGTCTGGAGAAACCACCCAAGACTGATTAAGAACAGATAAGAAGCAATTATTCTTCAACGACCCCATCCCACAACAAGGGGCTAAGAGTCACAGGTCTTAAGCTCAATTACAGGTATTACTAAAACTTTACATTGGTAATTTCAACAGCTTTACTTTGGTCATGGAAAGTTCTCTGGAATCATTCTTTTAATTAGGATTTTCTTGCTCTTTCTTTGGTTGCTTCTACCATGATTCTTCTGCTTGTTTTACAGGAGTTTTTCATTATGACTTGCCTGGATTAACATACTACATCAAGAAATTATTGTATTACCTTTTTTTTTGTATTTAACATTCATTTTGCTTTGATTTGTATTTCATTATTGTGTTATGCAGTTTTGTTTTATTCTCTTTTCACCTATGGGTATGCTATTTAATGGTAGTTTGCTCCATTTAATGGTTTCACAAACTTGTTCCATTTAGGAGCATATTGTGAATAATAATAATAATAATAATAATAATAATAATAAAAATTTATCTGCAGACCAAGGAAAAAGGAAGACTATTGGTGTAAAAGTGTCTGTGGTGGGCCACAACTCACAACTCAAAAGCAGATCTTTAAACTTCAAAAACTGCATACCTTTCTTTTTATTTAATTCATAACAAACTGAAGTTCATTGTATGTTAAAAGAAAAGTTTTAAAAAATGTTTGATTCATATCTAGTTGCTGATATCATAACATTGTAACATGATTTACACTCCATACACCTCAGGCAGCAACCCCATACAACTATCGTTAATGTACAGTATTTGTTTTATAAGATACTTCAACAAGATACTAAAACTAGTTCCCAGATAAATACTGTGCAAACTACTTGTGCAGAACTACAATTTCTAAATAATATATTAGGTAAAATGTGGACAGAGGATGGACCAAACACAAATAAGAACTACAAATGTCTATTAAACATTATTTGAGCCAAACCACCAAGTCAAATTCTGTCTTCTATCAAGACTGGGCTAACTGACTTGCTCTTAAGAGAGAGAGAGAGAGAGAGAGAGAGAGAGAGAGAGAGAGAGAGAGAGAGAGAGAGAGAGAGAGAGAGCGAGCTTATGACCTCTTCCATAATTTAAGGGTAAATACCTAAATAATGTGACCATACAGTGTCCAAAACGACCACAGTACCTTTTAAACTGCCGAGTCACTGATGGATCAATTCTTATGTAAACTGTGCAAATTTTGCAACATTTTCTTACTGTATCCTCTTGATTAGTGAAAACCAGAAGCTCTAAACTATGCATAGCATGTCTGTAGACAATAGGTTCTGTTCTTCACATATATGAATTCTTTTTTTTCTAAACAGCCATCTCAACACACCATTTTCCTGTGCTGTTTATCATAATTATTGTCACATTTTGTTCTTCATTCTAGAGAAAAAACATGGATAGGTTCATTATGATATGCAATTTATTTAACAGTCTTTATTACATAAAACTACAACTTTTGATAGATTCTATTTTACAACTTTATGATTTCATTAAAATAACAGATGAATATACAGTATAATAATAAAAAATGCAGGTTCATAAACAAAGTCTTTTAAAGGCTCTAAATATAAATGATTTATTTTTCTAAAAATTGTAACTCATTGAATCTTAGCTACTATTATGGTTCAGCCACACAATGAAAGCAAATTTTATTTGTTTAATGTTGGTTTAATCATGCATTAAATACACATAATTTGTATGACTGGAAGTTATGAAAACATAAAAAATCTTCCAATGAGATAAAAATTTAGTGCAAATTATTTACAGTACAGTATGTGCAACCCACAAACTTAAACAAAGGATTTGTTGATCAATAACTCCTTGTAAGTGGAAGGCATAAAAAATCTTTGGTAAAAAAAATGAAGACTTTACATCAAATATTCTTTCACAACATTAAAGAACCAACCTTGGTCCCAATTAGGCCATATAAAATGGAAATATTCAAAATAAGATGAACATGAAAATATACATGTATAACAATATCCAATGGAAAATACATTCAAGACATGGGATTAATAAAATAGCAAAAGGAAACTGATAAGAATCCTCCACTCAGTAACCATTCTGATATAGTACAACCTTTTAAACTACAGTACCCTGTACTATTTCATCTTATAAAATCCCCAGAACTTGCACCAGTGAAAAGGCACCAATGAACATCAATGCCCTCATTATTTTCTACGTTGTGTACAAGATGACAATGATCCTAAGAAAAGCACAGCATCTTGTGCATCATCTCAAAGAGAATCAACGATAAAACACATTTGAACCATATGTTGTACTGGTTGTTTATTCAATACTTCCCATCTGTTTTGTTGTGATGCGTGTTTTGTCTCTCATTTGTTAGGCAACAAATATATTGAATATATATATATATATATATGAACAGACATACAAGTCTATATATAAAATGTATATACACTGAAATCACAGATATGCTGTTATATAAATCCCCTGCAAAACATGTAAAATCATCAGAATTTATAATTGGAAAGTTTACCTACCAAAGTTAAATATAGGTATACATATGTTCTCGGTTGCTTTCTGTATAACTTATCATTATATGATCTCTACTGTTTCATAAGAGACAATAAGGGTAAAAAAAATTTGTAAATCTACATAATTTCTTTCAATTCTTAACTGCAACATCAACACAAAACAGTATGTACTCTAACCTGAAAACCCAGCATACTTCTAAAGAATGGCATTAACTTTCCCACAGACATCTTAAAAGCCAAAAGATGATGTGTAAATATAATAATAAAATCATGCTAATGATTAAACAGTGCATTGCAGCATTTCAGTTTTAAATGTGTATTCAAAAACTATGGATGTACAGAACATAGCTCATAGTTATGAATAACAACTATCTTTTTAGGAATTCAACACAAATGAGAGTACTTTCTAGAATAAACAAATCCATACTGTAGTTACTAACTGATAAAAAAAATCTTGACTGCAATATAATTCAAGTATACCGTGTGTTTTCATGTTATCAACCCTACCAAGTGCAGCAAAATTGTCATGGTTGATACCGTACCAAGCAACTTTCATAATGGTATACATAACCAAAGTAAGTACATAATAAAAAAAAACTAGCCATATGTTTTCTTCACTTGAAACTGAAGTTTGTAATATACACAGCAAAAACCCATAAATATGGAGAAAATGTGAGTCAATGAAACTGGGTCTCCTCATTTTTCAAATTCTGCAAGGTGATAATTTTTTACAACCTTAACAAAAATCTAAAATATCTTCAGAATTCTGTTTACTTAAGCTCCTTCCCCAAGAATACAAATGACGCCCAACTCTATGCAACACACAGAATCAAATTATTATAATCCTTCTTGACCTCTCTTAATCTACTATCAAACTCAATATTTTGACTCATAACATCCTTGAACTCTTCACAAAAGCAATACATTGCCTTACATTAAAAATAACTCTTCCATAAGTACAGTCCATGAAAAGAAACTCAATAACATTAATCAAGCACCAAGATCACAAACTGAGCAAGTATGCATCATAAATGTCCTTCTAATGCAAAATTAATATACTATTTAAAATCATAAACTATGATATTCTAATGAAATATTCAGAAAGACAAATTATATGTTGTCTGTCAGGATTTAAAAAGCATAACTGTTTAGAAATATATAAAACAACATAACTGAGGAAATATACTTTACTTAAATTCAGGAAAGAACTGTATCAGATTTTCTTTGCCTACCTTACCAGATTTGAATACTGAAGATAGAGTAGATAGCCTTTTCTTGATTTTAAGGTAGCCATGTAAAAACATACCTATTTTTTTCTTATTTAATATTTAAAACATTGTGCAGTATAGTTCAATAAGGGAAAATGGATGTCTAAACTATATCACAGTGAACTTTCCCAATTATTCTGCTTAATACATTGGCTTTATCAAAAGAAACCTAATCGCTTTCAACACATTTATTTATAAAATATTTACTTACAATTTTATGTGGTAATTAACAATTCACATTATGGCTTGAAACACAAATTCAAAAACAGTAAAGTTTAATCAAATACCACGATAAATAGCCAATTTCTAATTGCTGTATAAATTACAAAGTTATAAAAGACCAGAAGTTACTGGTAATTTTGTCTTAATTTGTCAAAACTGAATGTTTTGTCAAACTGTACTAATCAAAGTTAAGTGCTGAAATATATATGAAGAAATGTTGAAAATTTAAGATAAATTTAACATCCCACAGCAAAGCTGTCACTACGGCACATACTCGTATGAAAACTGATGAATATCACTTCACTTATAAAGATAAAATTCAGTTCTAAAAATCTCAATTTTCAAAACACTAATGACAATGTTCAGTTATATCTACCACTGTAGCTTTTCGCCACCCAAACAGGAAGTAACCAAGTCCAGCACCAAGAACAACTGCTATGCATAACCATACGTTGTAGGTCATGAAGATTAACATTAGGAAGTAACTGACAATCATCTGAAGCATATGGAGTAGTGTTTGGGTGGCATGAGGTAAGCTTAGCATGTTGACCCTGAAGAAGAGTGAACAGTTTAGTTTCTATAAAAGATTCACCATCACACCTGTTTCTTCATTATTTCATGTAGAACAAAACATATTTTTCAAAGTCAAATTCAAGTAAACTCCATAACTTGGCATGGCAAAGCAGTGATGTACATTTCAGCTGACAGCGTGGGTATGATACAGCATGCACCACACAGTAAGCAATATGACTAATGAATAACCCCTCACCTATAGATTCAACTTACACAAGCCCCTGGGTTGTAAGATATTAATGTGAAATGATGTTATCAGTACAGTTAATTTGGAAATTTATTACCCATTACAGTAGCATGTGATCCAGCCTAACTCTGAAATGCATTAAGCAATTTCATCCAAACTTGGTATACATATGACTTATTATCTTGAAAAGAATACTGTGGGGGTAAGACATCACTAGTACCAAGGGGCACCAAAGGGGGTGGGGGTGGGAAGGGCTTCCTTGAAACATGCTGGTTCTGCCCATAGACTTAGTAATTAAATAAACTCTAGGAATATATCATACCTCACTTCAGTATAAATATGACTTACTATCTTGAAAAGAATACTGTGGTGGTGGTTAAGACATCACTGGCACCAAGGGGGTTGGGGGTAGAAAGGGGGTGACATGTAAAAATAACCAAACACAAAAGATATCTGTGTCTAATCCATAGTTTTTGAAGTTGTGGAAAGGAATGGTGACACTCCCAATGCCCTTCAAGTCCAAGTTCAGCCCCAATAAAAGGGGGGGGGGGGTTGAGAAGGGGTTAAATATAAAATGTCAAAAATGCTGGGCAATGTAACTGAAGCAACTATCTTAACAGAGGAGAGAGAGAGAGAGAGAGAGAGAGAGAGAGAGAGAGAGAGAGAGAGAGAGAGAGAGAGAGAGAGAGAGAGAGAGAGAGAGAGTTTATCGGTTGTCATTCAGTTTTCCCAGGCAGCTAGTCCTTAAAATAAGCAGAAGTACAAGAACTAAATATTAAAGTAACTTTCCCTTTCATTAAAACATGAATACTAAATAGTTTACAGCCAAGAAAAACTTAAACTGCAGAGGCCACTGTAACTTTGTCTCTTTCAAAATGGAAAGTCTATTAAATAAAAGCATTCCTGTTCAATTAAGGTCTAAAAGTCATGCATACACCATCTCTGGTTCTATACAACTTATGTAAGAACTTTTTAAACCAAAGAGCAAACCAATGTTATATTTGAAAGTTTCTAATTAAGTATGGAGATCCACATATGACAAAAACAAAATTCAAGTAAATACTGTAACTGTATTCCCGAATAAATATTTTGCACAAAGAAAAAAACAGAGTAATCCTCTCAGGCAGGAACATTACCAATGAGAAAGGTACATGCTTAATCCAAAACTTAAATATATAACTTTTGTCAAACCACAAGGTCATACAATTAAAATTCATGCACTTCAAAAATTATTAAAAACAACTAAAACTTATCAAACAATGTGCAATCAAAGACACGAAGCATTACAAAAATGACAATACTCTCTCAAGCACACACACCAATGCATAAAGACATAAAAATATGAGTAATAAAAACATTTTGTAAAGAGAGGATGCATCTATAATTCTTTGGTACAAGTGCTAACCACGAATTCTAATTACTTTGGTGAAATACTAACTACAGAATGGTCCAAAATCACTAAAAAGCAATGTAAAACTTTCATATAGCTGAAGTCTAAAACATCTTGCCAAACAATACTTCAAACTGTTGGTATTCAGTAGCATCTACAATCTGTGCAATAATGATAGCATTACCACTAGGACAGTACTCAACTGGGTTTCTCTATTTTCTTTCCTTAAAAATATCATTTTATGACCTGCCTTTTATTTGCCACAAAGCTCCACTTGCTCTGGACAAAAAGTAACAAAACACCTTTTATTTTTCCCACTAATTCACTTGCCTATTATTTCTAGTAAAATGACATTCAAAGAGTTCAGCTAAGGTAATATTCTACTTGCATGTACAGTAATAAGAAAACTAAAAAATGGCTTTGGTTAAAATTTCATATTTAAGTGTTCTTAACACAAGAACCTGGAATAGTACAATAAGCCTCGGTTCAACTGCACTATCTTTTATTCAATGAAATACTAAAACATAGGTAAGAAAAAGAGATGAGCAAACAATTATGTGTACTAATCAAATACCAAATCAACTCATATCCAAAACATGAAGGCATATTTTCAAAATACTGGAGTCATTAGGTTCCTAAGTAAATACATTCACATAATGTCTGTTCATAAACTGCAGGAAGTAAAACAAGCACTTTTACCATATGCATCTAATTCAACAGACAGGCTACTGCAATCAAAATACACTGCAATGCTCTAAATCAACAACAATTTATCAAGAATTTTAAAAAGAACCTTCATGTTTACCATATCCAAGGTTGGCAGACTGCCATCCCAGAAAAGCAATAACATGAGTTCCCAGAAAAGCAATAACATGAGTTACTGATGCACAGACCAAGCCTGGCATAAGAAAAGTCATAAAGCAGGAACAGCAGAGATGGAAGCAAAAATATAAGAAAAAATTCCAAGGCCATCAAGAGTAAAGAAAAAAAAATATATATATATATGTACTTACCTAGGGGGCATGAGAATCTGCTCCATATACCTGAAGCAAGTTGAGGACAAACAACATGTTATAGATAATACATTCACAAATTTACAACTGGACACAAATACAATTCTTGAAAAGCTCTGCCCTATATACACCCAACATTCAGTAAATCATTATGCACTACTACACTCTTTTCCAACAATACAACAGAAGACTCACTAGAAAACTTCTTAACCAAATTAGTAAATATCAATAAAATTAAGAAAAAAATGTACGCTTTACAATAAAAACATTTTCAAATCTCAAAATTCTATCACTAGAAATTATATAATGTGTGGGGCTCTGCTGTACCTGGCTAAAATGTGAGAACCCTCTCAAGCAGGGTGGGTTCCGTAGCTGAACATGATTTTCTATTCACACACCCTCCCCAACAATCTGAGTATGCTGCAAAGATTCCCCCATCCATCAGTACCCAGCCCAAGGAAAAACAAATTTATTGGAACTTATTGATGCATGGAAGACCGAGCTTGCTCAACTGTATGTGAGACTTTATCAATCAAATTACTTTGCAACAGGATATGAAATACAGTGTTCTTCATAATCTAACTTAACAAAACCATGTTCATCACAGTTTACACAATTTTAAAAAATTGAGTGTATGATTACAGAAAACTGTTTTGTACTGTACATTGTTTTTAAAAAAAAGAACTACAAGTGCATTGGGGCATACTGATGGCACAATGTGGTGGTACAGAAACTTTCCCAAATATTCCATACTACATCCAACTAATGAGATAATTTATTTACTACACAGATGCCAGAACCTATCCCCATTCTAAGTGGAGGACTAGACAAAAAAAAATATATATATAAATCAGCAAACAACTATTTACATAAAATACATATAAAACTTTATATGAATTGAGAAAACTAAAGGAAGATTAACGCAATAGCACTAAAAAGAACAATACAGCTTCTTTACTCTAATGCAATGGAAAGACAGCCGCCTGAAAGTCTACAAACACTTGATACTGAAAATCTATATGATATCTGGACTGAGGAGTTGCACAATAGAATGGCATGGGAAGGACTGGTGAGACCAGAAATGGGTCACATTCAGACCAAAGAGCCATCAGAATGCGAAAATTTCAGCACTAAGATATAGAATACTATTCTACAGATTTACGATAAAGGAAACAAAGACTTTCTAAGAGATACTATGGATGTCAAATCTGAGAAACAGTGACATTCACTACCTGAAGATTTTAAGGCAATAAATATGATTATATAAGCTCCCTCATGGGGTGGTGGGCATCAAGCCACCCCAACTCAGTTCAGACAGACAAATAGGAAGGGTTAGAGTCAAAAAGGATATCTGAGTGTAAAACATCTGCTAAACCCAACTATAATATGATCCATTCAAAATAGAAACAACCAGAAAAGAATCATTAAAAACACTGACTCTAACTAGGAATTAAGCTGAGGAAGATGAGTCTATCTCCCTACATTTTTCTACTGTATTAAAACTTGATACATTACAGTATCTTGATACATTACAGTATATTGTTTCAAGCACATTTCTAACAATATACAGAGTATCAATGCTTAACAAACAGTAAAAAGGGTTTTACTGTATTTATATTCATACACGAGATCAACAAGTATGAGGCTTCAGTTGGAAATAACTGGAAAGCTGACACAATTTGAAAGAGTAAATCCTATGCTAATGAATAACACCTGAGACAAGCCAACAGTACTTCTGTATAGTGTTGAAAGTCAACAAATAAAAATTTGTCTGAATTACCAAAAAATTACCTTTAAAGACTGCTCAGTTGAGTACACCAGATGCTGCATTCTCAGCATGCAATCATACTCTTAGAAACAAATATTTGAACAACGAAACACACCATAAATATCTAGTAAGTTATAATTGATTCTTGCCAGAAACCATGATCACGCAGCGAGTTAAATACGTTCATAAAAATTCCCTAACTTTAAGGAATACTTTACAAACCATAACAGCCAACTTACAATTCACAAAATTTAAAATTCATCCCCACTTTCTTTATAGTATCTGAGGCCATAATCTTCATGAAGTACATCTAATTTTTCAATTTATGAAAAAAATTCTTTTAACATATGCACCTCCATGGTCAAATAGGTAGGGATATTTGCTAAATCCTAAATCAGAGAGATTTGATAGCAGTTCTCTGATACTGTACTGTAATTAAAGAGTATACCTGTATATTGCTGTTTGAATACCTAAAAGCTATGTTGCCCTTCTTTCCATATGAGGGGAGAAGGGAGGGCTTTGATTTGTAATTACTAGGTGAGTATATATAAAACTTTATTTTATCATAAAAATGTCATTGTTATATATGTAACTTACCAAGTAATTACATTCCTGAATCCCAAATTAACATTTTGCTGGGATATGGATTTTTCTACCCCAAAACATTATGGATGATAATGAGTTAGAGAATAGAAATTATTAGCATTGGTACAATACTTGTCGCTCCTTACCTGGTAAGAGAGCTACTGCAGGTAGATACTGCCTCTGGTCGGCGCTCCTTAACCATGTAGGGTGTGGAGAGTTGACCAGACGCACCAACATCAGCGGGTACTTTGCAGCAAGGGATGAACCCATGACTAACAAAGCATACAAGTAACCAGTTGCCTCTGCCCTGGACACAGTACTGACAAACCAAATGACCAGAATAAAAAAACACGAACATCACCTACACTCTAAAATATAAAAACACCACCCATCCATTAAAACTAAGACTGGTGGGTCTCCAGGTACACAGCACGCCCAGGCTCCCCTTACAACTCAACACCTGAGTTCAAGGCAAAGAGAAAAGGAAGGAAGAAACGCTTCCTATGCTCCCTCCCTAACACCATGCCACCCATGGATAACAGCCCTAAAGTACTACAAATTTCAAAAGTAGCTTCTACATCATGAAGATAATGGGTTGAAAAGACAGACTTGCACCTCCAGTAAGTTGCTTGAAGAACTGAAGATAAGGATAGGTCGTGGTTGAAGGCTAACGACGTGGAGACTGCTCTGATCTCATGAGCCTTAGCTCTGACGGATGATAAAGCCTCCTCTCCAATCAGAGAATGGGCTTCGGAGATCAGATCGTTCAAGAAGAAAGACAAGCTGTTTTTGGGACTGGGCACAAGATGGACTTCTAACTGAGCACCATATATTACTTGTAAGCCCTTGAATCTTCTCTGTTCTGTGCAAGTAGTACCTCAGTGCTCTTACTGGGCACAGAACTGTCTCCTCCTCATCTAGGCCCAGTATTTCCATCAGCCTTTTAATTGTGAAGGAATGTGGTCAAGGTTTGGTTGGGTCTTCATTTTTAGCTAAAAAGCCCAGGGTGAAAAAACATACGGTATCACCTTGGGAAAATCCAACTCTCTTGTCAAGAGTGTGCACCTCACTGACCCTTTTGGTGGTTGCTAAAGCTACAACAAAAAGGGTCTGCCTGGTAAGATCTCGTAGCGAAGCAGTACAAAGAGACTCGAAGCAAGGTCCGGAGAGCCACTTAAAAACAAAGTCCAAATTCCAAGAGATGGCCTCTTGTCCCTTGGATTTGGAGGTATCAAAGGATTTTAGGAGGTCAGACAGGTCTTAATTGGCTGAGAGAGCCATTCCTCTGTGCTGAAACATCGAGCTCAACATAGCCCTGTATCTCCTGATCGTAGAGGAGGAAAGGCCCTCAGATGTCCTCAAGTACGGGGGGAAATCAACAATGTTTGCTACAGACATCTCAGAAGATGAGGTGTCATGTCTTCTACACCAAGCTTTGAAGATTGTCCACTTGGTTTGATAGACCTTGTCGGAAGAGCGGTGTCTACACTTTGCAATTCCTTCTTTAGTTGCTCTTGAAAACCGCTTTTGTCTGAGGAGTTTCCTGACAGTCTGAACCCTGTCAGGGTCAGAGTGGTCAGTCCCTGGTGGAACCGCCTGAAGTGAGCAGATTTGGTCTCTGTGGTAACAACCTTGGGAAGTCTGTCAGCAGCTTGAGGAGATCCGGAAACCATTCCTGTCGCGGCCAGAACAGAGCACTACAGTCATCGTGACGTCTGTGTGGCTGCAGAACTTGTTGAGGACTTTCTGTATATGCAGAATAGTGGGAAGGTGTAGAGATCCTTGTGTGACCACTCTTGTAGCATGGCGTCTGTCGCCCATACTAGAGTGTCTGGTACTGGTACTCCCCTTGCGCTCCACCTCTCCCAGGTTCGTCCTAGGCCTTGACTGAGTTCTGGTCCTGCTACCCCGAAAGAGAAGTGGCAGAAGTGCAGAAACGGTCCTGGTACTCGTAGACAAAGACTCTCTTGCGCGTCCAGATGAACGAGCTAAAAGGTCCTGTGTGCTTTTCTTCTGAAGCTCTGAAGAAATGTCGCTGACTGTAGCCTGAGGGAAGAGGTGCTGGTGATTGAGAAGAGAGTATAATAGGACAGACTTCTGAGAAGCCGTGACGCTCTTTGTGGTGAATGAGGCACCAGAGCTCTCTCTTCTTCAGTACTCCCATCGCGTAGAGAGAGGCTAACTCTCAAGAGCCATCCTTGATGCCCCTATCTGTGCACGACAGGACATTCAGCCAATCTGCCACGATGTCTCAGGAAGCGAAGAGATATTCTTAATCTTACAGGCTAATGCACCCACCAACCAGTCCAAGAAACTTACCACTTCAAGAACTCTAAAAAGGTTCTCCAGAAGGTGGTTGAGTTCTGTAGGGGAGAACATCACCTTAGCGACGGCGAAGGCTGATCTCCGAGACATGTCTATAAGTCCTGAGAAGTCTCCCTGGAAGGGGGCAGCCACTCCCAGTGAAAAAGCTTCTCTGGTGTTGTACGAAGAATACCGCCAACGCAGGATACAAGAGGGAGGATAACTGAATGACGACTTCCACCCCTCTCTTTTCTCCGAGAGCCAGCTATCCAGCTCACTGAGAGCCTTACGAGCAGAAGATGAAAGCACCATCTGCGGCAGCCTGGAGGAGTCAGTAGGCTTATCACTGATAAAAGAGGTGGAAGCTGGGGAGGTCCGGACCACAGGTAAGAAGAATCCTGGAAAGTTCTGTAGCAAGTATGTCAATAAAGCTGCATAGGCTGTCGGAGGGGAGCCGTGATCCATATCACCTTCTTTAGCTTCTTCTTCTGACGAAATGGGATAGATACGACTCCTGAGGGGCCTGGGCCAAAGAAGATGGCTCTCTCTTAAGCAAACTTAAGATGTCAGCCAGATGATGCTGAATCAGTGCTAGCAATGGGTCCGTTGAATCGGCAGCGGGTGTCCAAGGGTTAGCTGCGGTCAGGCGTTTGGTATCTGATGCCAAACGCTGGAGAATATGTGGATCGTTCCATGGAAGGCAGAGTCCTTCTGTGTACTACAGTCTTGGGTGCTGAAGGGTGCTCGGATACTGAAGGGCACTCGGATACTAAAGGGAGATTGTACGATGACGAGTGCTCGGGCGTAACTAGAGGATCAGGCGCTAACGGGCACTTGGGTGCTACAGAGTGTCTGGGTGTAACTGGGAGGTCGGCTGTTCTTGGGTGCTCAGGAGAAGATGAGGAGTGTCTTGGTGCAGACAAACGCCTTTGTTGTCGCATAGGAAGTTCTGGAGAAAAAGCGTCCTGGGGAATCCCAGACACTACACAAAGGCTGCTGCAGGGGCTCTCTAAATCTCTTTTAAGGCACTGGAGGGGAACAGACTGTATCCGCTGCATCCCTTTTCAGTGGCTGTGATTCATCACCAAATTGACACTGGTGCCTTTTTCCAGGGCTGGAAGCCTCAGAACTCAAGGACAGCCTACTCACTTCCGACTGGATGCCTTTCCAACAGCGATCCTTTGTCATGACCTGGGAAGTTGTTGCAGGTCCAACTGAGGGGATGACTGCCCGTGGGCAGACCCCACTGACCTCCCTTCGGTCTCCTGTATGACTGCTCCTATGTGTAGGGGAGTACGCCAGTGACCTTTGCCTAGGAGCATCTGCAGGATGAGCAGCTTCCTCCTCCACTGACACTTCACTAACACTAACACTTTTTTCCACTTTGTCCATAAGTACCCAACTGGGTCACTGGATCCACTATTAACCCCATTTCAACATCGAAATTATGCGAGAGTTTCAATTCGAGGCTGGCAAGGGGGTTGGGATCAGAAGCGAGGGAGCTGAGTAAAGGAGCAGGTTGAATAGTCGAAGGACTAGGAACAGGCGACACAGCGGGAGAAGGCGCTATCTACCGTATTATTCTTGGCTCTAGCGGCCGCCTTACGTTTTCTATCTCTGTCTAATTTTGTTAAATGAGACCCCGAAACCTTCTATTTTTTAGCATCCCACTCAGCACGTTCATCACAGGTTTGATCAATTGAACACTCTTGTCCCCTACATCCCATAAACATAGAGTGAGAGTCATATTTCTCTTTAGTAAGTCTTGTATTGCAGCCTTTGCTACAATAGTGCAGGCTAGTAGCACTAAAGTCAGACATACTCACTATTCAAGTCAACAATCGTAACTATAATCCGAGTCAAGTTGAGGAAAATAAATCCTAATTTGAGAAATAATGGTCTCACTAAGAGAACCTAATGTAAATACAAAGCCGTAGGCTACCAGTACTTCACCAAAAGAAGAATCTGTGGAAAAGTGACGAAAGTCAAAATTTAAGCAGACTGCTCACAACTGAACTTCAGTCTGGAACTGGCAGAAAACAACTGAGCTCTCTGCTGAAGTCGTTCCTCGCTTACCCCGAAAGTGGGCAGGGACTAGTCACCTACACCGACACTACCGCTACCGTGAATTTCAAAATTTTTGAGCTGCCGGCGAGGGGAACTGTAAGAAATGTAATTACTTGGCAAGTTACATATATAAAAACACAGCTTACCTACTTTTACCATGTGCAAAAGTTATGACTGGATTTGCAAACTTGGAGGTTGGTGACTTATGCATATATATAAACAGAGAAGGAAAGGTGAATACCTGTACTGTACCTGCTTTGGGACAGTATTACAGCAGTGTAAACTACTATTCATTCTAAAACTAACTTTGTCATTTATTTACTCAACAAGCACAGTGTTACAATCAGAATACATTTGCAAATCACCAAAGCTCTGTTACTTATTTTGCTTACAGGTTTTTTGCTCTGACAATGTCAGTTTCAACAGACGTACAGGAGTTCCAAGCAGCAGGGTTTCTTTGTAAAAAAAAAAAAGTTTTCAATTGTGTTATACACATAAAAATGCCACAAAAAGTACTTACATTATTAATACAGTACCCTGCCCCAAACTGGCTGTCTTTACAATAAAATTATTCATTTTGTAAATGACAATCATCCTAATAAAATAAAAGATAATGAATATTTCTCACAATAAATAAACTAAATTACTATTAAGGTTGTAGAGAAGCCTTTCACAAATCACAAAGCTCCCAAAAGGCCCTCCCATGAACAAAATGTATCCTGGACTAATGAAATCTACGAAAGTCTAGGCCCCTTTTTGACTGAGTACAGTAATGGTTTATTCATGAAAATCCAAGCTAATTCAATTTTTATTAATGACAAGAAAAACAGCATTAACCTCACATCAGATTTACTTTCATACTAGTTGAACACCCTACTTCATAACAATAATGGCAAAATCTACACTGATTGTACTCTCCAATTGTCAATAGTAAATAAAAAAAATATGCATGGTCCTTGAAAACTTTGAACCATTTTATATTTTTTTGTTTTACCAGCATGAAATCATTTAAAAGCGACTTTAGTTCCAATATAACAAAAGAAATTTTTTATCGAATGCCTTTTAAATTGGAGTATAATGACAAAATGTTGATCATCATGCAACTTAGGCTGTTAAGCCAAGTACTAGGGCACTTCTGGCCATTCAGTGCTGAAGACAGAGAAAACAGGAAGCTGGAGTGGTTGGGAAGCAATACAGAGATCTAAAAATTAAAGGAGATGAAATACAGAGATCCAAAGGTGGAACTGGGAGAAAACCTCACAGTTGAACTGAGAGGTAATAGTTAGAGGGTGGACAGCAAAATTGAAGAAAGGAAGTAGCAATGGAGGTAAATTAAAATGCTAAAAAGTGGGTGCACCTACAAGCTGAAGAGACGCAGCAAACACCCTTTATAAATGCCTAAAGTGTACCATGTGAGGTGCACTCATAGCAGCAGCAACACCTATATGGGATAAGGACTAATCAAATAAAATCAAAATGCAAGAATGGTGCAGATCTGCAAAAAAAAAATTATAAACTGGACAAAAATAATTGAATATTTACCATACACAATCTAACTATGGTGTAGCAAATTTTACATAATGCTGTATTATCAAGGATATATAAGACAGACGCTGTACTACATATAAAGAAAAATAATTTAATGGAAAGACTCCAATGTCTCTTATAAAAATTACCTGAGCGTAATATATGAAAGCAGGAAATGTTTACTGGAACTTATATACCCTGTGCACATGATACATCTGTAAATGTCATTATATCTGAGCTTATATTTGCATTCACAAAATTCCATTTGCTTCAAGTACCTCCAGGAAATGACCAGCCCAACTTGAGTATGCATGTATGTACATGAGCTAATTGAAACCCCAATGAGAGAGAGAGAGAGAGAGAGAGAGAGAGAGAGAGAGAGAGAGAGATTTTGCAACTATCTTGATGGAAGAACCTTATGGTCCTTCCTGGCACCGAATACTAGGAGCACAAAAGGTGAGAGGGGTAGCGTAAGAGGATCTGGAAATAGTGGAAGTCCTGAAAGGTAAGTTAGCTGAAATGAGAACCTTAGACCTTTTCACTAAGAGAAAAGGCTAAAGATCCATCATGATAGAATTATAACCTCCAGTAGCTATGGAATCAACACTTTAGAGCTTCTAGGCTATACATGACCCCATATTCCACAATCAAATAGCAAACCACAATCTTCACTCTTACACAATTATTGTGAATCTTTCATTATTCTTACAGTATATCAGGCCTCTCCATTATGATGTGCTCTAAAACCAAAAGCCCCTGTCCTATTTGTACCATGATTTCATTTGTGTGTGTGTGTGTGTCCTTGAGTCTCATGATCTATAAAGTAGAGGGTCTACCATAATTGACATTGAAAATGTATACGTCTTTTCATGACAGAGAGCAATAACTGCACACTCAATAGAGCTTACTTTTTGCCCTTTTCCTTTTCATTTTTAAATACAGACATCCTCCTTCTCTGGGAAAAATTATTCTCAGCCACTTGACATCCGAGATGATTAGCCTTAAAAAAATGAGAGTGAGAGGACAGTGCTGAGGATAATGGCCATAAGACTTCTATTTTTGTTTTCAGTGAATTTCATACCTTGATATAATGTTAGTAAACCAGTCAACAAACCAAAAAGTCAATTAATCCTAACCCACTATTACCTCTACCAT
>NC_089761.1:47866772-47874272 GCF_040412425.1 Macrobrachium rosenbergii | reverse complement strand
ATTATATTATATATATATATATATATATATATATATATATATATATATATATATATATATATATATTACTTTCTAAAGGACCCAAATATCTAATTAAATATTATACAATTTTGAGTTTTCCTTGCTAACCACTGCGTAAACTCAGCCTGCCTAAAAGGTCCCTTTTGGCCTCGGCCAAAGATGATTACCAGGAATGGCTGAATTATATGCAATTTTTTTGCTTCAATAATCTTGTTTAATTGATTCTACCATTCTGTTTCCTTTTCCAAATAAACCAAGTTCACGAAATGACTTCGGGGTTTGTGTAACATTTAGCGCAATTACTGGGATTTTCATTTCATTTCGATGATGGATATGAAAGGGTATACTTTTTAACTTATGCAAAACTATATAAAGCGAATACCGCTTAAACTATCTAATCTATGCAAAATTATATGAAGTAAATACTGCTTAAACTAGCTAATTATATAGAGCAAATACTGCCTGAGCTAGCCAATTTGTAGAAAATTATAAAAAGCAAATACTTCTTTTCATGGTTGAGATGAGGATGAATATACAAAACCAAGTCAAGTCCCTGCTAACTGACGCATTCTCAGGAGACTGCATCTGTGTCAATATGAATGCAGAAAACCTTTTAAATGCATTTTCCAGGACACTTAACCCTTCTACCACAAAGAACAATCATCATCTGTAATCCTGTAAGAACAATCGGGGGGGGGGGGAGTAGGCACAGGCAGTCATAGTTCTGTTAAAAAATTTATGAAATATTGAGACAATTGAGCCTCAGTTGAACAAGATAAAAATCGAAATCGATTAGAGCAAATAACTGCTAAGATAAAAGAAGAGATTGCTACTTATGCTATTTTAAATGCAGGATAAATATTCCTAAAAAATATGTACATCCACCCGCGGAACATCTTTCCTTCTATTTACTAGGAGTTAATAACAACAATTATGTTGGTCGTGTCCTTCCGCTAGTCCTATGGCCATGTATGCTTTTGCAACAGAATAAGTTTCTCTCTAAACAGAGATAGAAGGATGTAATTGTGATCATTGTCTAAGTACAAAAAATTGCGACGACATGGAAAGCAGTACCTTAGGACTGATTAGCCCTTACAGTTAGTATCTGCTGCAGTGGTATAAATAATACAAGGGGCTCACACACATCACACACGCACACACGCACACACACACACACACACACAGAAGGATTTTATGACTCGTAAATTTTGGCTAACAATATCATTTTTCCTTAAAATTTTCCATTATGTAGTAGCAAAATTCAGTTTAGTTTTTCATGGAATGCTGTGTAAAAATATTAAAATATGACGAATGGATACTCACGCACTGTTCTTAATGTATACGTTATTCTTGAGTGGGAGAAGGAATGCATATTCTATTGCAAATTTGTAGTTAATTGTAGCATACAGTTTTTAAGCAAATGATGCTGCAAAGCGCTGGACACCCTACGAAACAATAAAAAAAGAAACTTTAATGAATAAGCCGTGGAAAATATTCAACCGCCGAACGCGACGTCTACCTGACGTGAAAAGTTAAAAACCCTCTCGAAAATGGCGGTAGGGAAGGCTTAACGCCACCAAACTGTCCTGTGTCGCTTTAAAAGATTCCTCTCTCTCTCTCTCTCTCTCTCTCTCTCTCTCTCTCTCTTTGTGTGTGAGCCATTTGAACTAACAGTAAGTTTGTACCATCTATGTCTTGGACAATATACACAACGCAATATGGTTTTGATTGCGAGTTAGAATAATATACTTGAGGTAACCTGGGTGTCGTAGCATAAAACTTAGGCTACGATCAGATCAGTACATTTCAAACCGTTTAGGCTACACGATCACTTTACGATTTGAAATGCTATACTTATTCTGAACGAGTCGGAATACTTACCTCCAATATTTCAATCCTTCATATAGTGTTGCCAGGACGAATATACCAACCATGGACCCAATAAGACCACCTACATCGCTTATTGACCACCAGTCAAATAAAATTACCTCGTTGTACCCAAAGTGGAAGGACATCTGAAATGAGATGGTTAAATTTTGAATTATAATTAGAATGTTAGCCAATAAGCATATTTATATTTATGCTTCTCATTAACAGAACAATACTTCATTCTTACCAAATGTGTGACATGACAGCAAAGAAAAAAAATAAATATATATACAGGGAACGGTAAAAAATGGAAAGGTGACATTTCTTTGTAATATTCACAATGACATTTCTTTGTAATATTCACAAAGTAATAATTGAATTTAATTGAATTGAATATAGAATTTAGGCCAAAGGCCAAGCACTGGGACCTATGAGGCCATTCAGCACTGAAACGGAAATTGAGAGTAAAAGGTCTGAAAGGTGTAACAGGAGGAAAACCCCGCAGTTGCACTGTGAATCAATAATTGTTAGGAGAGGGTTAAGGAAAGTAAGATGGAATGCCTCTGTTACTTCCTTTACGTCCTCTATTAAATTGAAAAAGAAACTTTACATTACTACAGTACAGCATATAACTGGTCCTTTCCCTTCGCAAACATGTTACCGACAATATACGAAGAACAACATTCAATAGCATTTTCTTATCTTTATATACAAATGCTGAAGAACCTACAACACAAAAACGGCTCTATTTTTAATGAATGAATACCTTACTGCATATTTTTTGAAGCAATTTTCCTTATAACAGTAACATAATGATAAATAATTACTGATTATCATTACAGCAGCTACGTTATTTTGACAGCTGGCAGGCTTAGTACCAGTTGTTTACCTAAGCAGTTCTTTAAACTCTATAAAGATATAAAGCCCTCCCAGATCAGAAGTAATTGAAAATGAAAACCAGGAAATCATATAAAGATATAAACTGTGAAGCTGATGTTTGGCAGTGATCGTTGACTACTACACCTAACTCTAAATTTCTTTATACCCATTAATATATCAAATGAAAATGCACAGAAGAATGAATACACAAACTCTAACAAATGAAACAGTAAGACATAGAACAATAAAATCTGCTAAACATGATAAGCAGGAAAAGAAGATTAAGTTATTAAGAGGGGGGTGGGGGGGGGGTAAGATTACGAGATTACTAATGATGGGGGAATCAATGTGCTCGTCATCACTAAACCTGCTTTATCAGTATCCCAAACCACTATACTGATTTATGGATTTAGGCATACATGCCAAGCACTGGGGCAACTAAGGACATTCAGCGCTGAAATGGAAATTGACAGTAAAAGTTTGAAAGGTGTAACTGGAGGAAAACCTCGCAGTTGCACTATGAATCAACTGTTAGGAGAGGGTGGAAAGCAAGATGGAAGAAAGAGAATATGAACGGAGGTACAGTAAAAAGAATGAAAAAAGTTGCAGCTAGGGGCCGAAGGGATGCTGCAAAGACCCTTAAGCAATGCCTACACTGCACCGCATGAGGTGCACTGACGGCACTACCCCTCCCCAACGGGGCAAACCACTACATCAAACAACCCCCGGCCAGATTACCAGCAACTCTACATTCCACACCAAAGAAATTGTTCTATCACTAACAAAGGACGGATCTGCTGCTTACACTCATGCCTCCCATGGAATCATTTCCTGAGCATCCCATGTCGTGCATGTGATGCCCACTCATGCTGGGCATGTTCATGACCTCCATATCACCATGATCTGAATGGTCCGTCATGGGGTCCATTGCTCCATGATTCGAGTGGTCCATCATACCATGACCTGAGTGGTCCATTCCACCATGTCCTGAGTGGTCCATTCCACCGTGGCCTGAGTGGTCCATTTCTTTGATGAGGTTGAAAGCTTAACAGTTGCTACAGCTGATGCACGTTATCTGCAACAGAAAATCATATATGTAAATCAACATAAAACAAGAAAATGTCTTTACATATAACAGTAGGTAGCTACTTGATAGATTATGGATTTGTAAATTGAAGAACATAAACTTCATCAACCTTTACCTGGAATGACCTTGCAAGGTATTATCAACCTTGAATTTGTCGCTCTTTTACCTTCAGCTCTGATACAAAGAGCTCAAGCTACAGTTTACATTTTTTTCTGGATCAATCTGCCCAGTCCTTATTTATTTATTTTTTTTTTAGGACAACTTGACTCTCATCATCTACACGCTACTTGTAACACTGTTGAAAATATTCTAAAATTGACCTGAAATGATCATACAATTCAATACTGCAGCCTTGTTTTGGTGAAATTACTTTTATCTGATAACCTTATTCATTTCCGCAATATGAGTATGACTACATACGGTTTCTGCGTTGCCTTTGCTAGGACTGTTCCTCGCGTTGAGATCAAAATCCCCCTTTCTCTAAAGTGACTGTGTAACACCCTCTGGACCATTTCTTCTCATGTATAATATATCAAAGTCCCAATAACCCCTTTAAAACTAAGGAATTCTATCCTTGCCACTGTTTTCGTAAATACATAAAACCTTTCATTTAAAGAGGTAAGTCCAGTAATCATCGGGAGTTCATTGACACCTTTCCTCCTCCATTCTTCGACAACCTTTCTTTATATTTTGACAAGGGCTTCTAGTTGTCTTTCCACCAGCCTCTTACCTATTTAATCACATAAATTACACAAGAGACATGCATTGCTCAGAGAGAGAGAGAGAGAGAGAGAGAGAGAGAGAGAGAGAGAGAGAGAGAGAGAGAGAGAGAGAGAGAGAGAGAGAGAGAGAGAGAGAGAGAGAGCACGCACTTCTAACTGAAAAACATTTCCCCAAAGCATTCACTGTCTCACCTAAGTTGAAGGATGATTGAACTGTATCATTTATATATGAAAAGAATCAGCAGCAACAACAATAAATAAAAACACACACACACCTGACAGACAGAGCGATTGACTGATTTCTGTAAACTGACAAAAGAAACACTGACCCCGTATATGTCTTTTTGTTTTCAACAGTAAGGACTACAAATTGGAGACATTTCGATAACGTTTTAATTCAAGAAACATTAATTCAACCCATGAATGCTTTACAAACACTTACGCACATTATTATTATTATTATTATTATTATTATTATTATTATTATTATTATTATTATTATTATTATTATTCACAGGATGAACCCTATTATTAACCAGACCACTGAACTGGCTATCAGCTCTCATAGGGCTGGCCCGAAAGATTAGGATGAAATGACAGGTCTAGGCTAGAAGCCTAGCACTGGGACCAAATACTGTGGGTCATTCGGTATGGTGATGAATGACTAAAAACGAAATCAAAAACTCATATGGAACAAGCCCACAGGGACCACTGACTTGAAATTCAAGCTTCCAAAGAATATGGTGTTCCTTAGGATGAAGTAAGAGGAGGTAACCGGAAATAAACTGTATATCAACTTGCAGAGACTGGTAATGATTAAACTTGCATAATTTCAAACCTTTTCAGGAAACGGAGACCGTGAACGAAAATTGCTTTGCATATCTTGCAACTGACGCATTGGCAAGAGGCAAATTGCGACCAATGGGTTCAACATACGTGACTTGTATGTGATAAAAAATGAAAGTCTGACTAGCTGTATGTGAAGTCACTTCGTGTTGGCATTTTGCCACGGCCTACTGTATGTACATTTGCAGGTCCTCCTTGCCACTTGCAGTTCCTGTGTAAGTATGGTACTTCGCAGACACGTCACCTGTAACTGCTACACACAGCCTAATCAGTCAAGCTTAGCAATCGTGGCGTCCTTACTGAAACGACTATAAAGATATTTCCGAGATAAAAGGATAAGATACACAGAGATCTGGTATGGTAAACTGATAATGTCATCGACAGAGAGAGAGAGAGAGAGAGAGAGAGAGAGAGAGAGAGAGAGAGAGAGAGAGAGAGAGAGAGAGAGAGAGAGAGAGAGAACGCAAGCAGTGTTGAAAAGCAATAATCATAACTTGGATAACTACGCTCTTCACTAAACTCTAAAGAAGCTTCTCGTTCCGAACAGGAGACAAAACACCAAAAAGATTTCTACATAAAATCCTTCCAGAGAGAGAGAGAGAGAGAGAGAGAGAGAGAGAGAGAGAGAGAGAGAGAGAGAGAGAGAGAAACAATATCATATTTGTGTCTATATATAGAAATAAAAATCAAGCTCTCCACTCTTATCAACCGCAATATAACCGCTGGTATGGCCCACAGAGTATTGAAAAGTTCGGAAAACAGTAGATAACTACAGTAACATGCGGTTTTCACACGAGGCGGGAATGACGCAACCAGACCTTTGTCCTGTATGTGAGATTCACGCTGGCAACACTCCATCGGAGTTCATATGTACCGAGAGAATGTGACACTCCAATATAATACCCGTACTTGAAAAGGTTTTATGTACGAACGCAAATGAATTTTCGTGTAACTGCGATTATTTTCGTTAGTGAAATTCAAACGTATTTCGCATGATGAATAATTTGTGCCCGAGTTTCAAGTGGACTTCGTGTCCTGTTGTTGTTTTTGATTGAGCTGGCTTTATGTCAGCACGGGATCTTGCTCGTAGAGCAGCCCGTAGATTTCGTGTCCTGAAGCATATTTAACGCATGAAAGTCGAGCTAATTTCGTGCAGTGAATATATACACATGAAAGCTAAGCAATGTCTTGTACTGAAGATTTACATAGGAATGTTAAGCGGATTTCGTGTACTGGAGAATATCTCATTTTAGGAAAGTCGAACGAATTTCCTGTGCCGAGGAATGTTATATACACAAACACATCTATATATATATATATATATATATATATATATATATATATATATATATATATATATATATATATATATATATATATATATATATATATATATATATATATATATAATATATATATATATATAAAGGAATTTTCCTGTACTGGAGATGAATTTTGTATGCAACTTAACGAATCTTCATGTAATTTTCGTGCATAAAAGATGACCTCATGTGTTCGTTACAGAATTACTTCCTTACATAACAAAATTCCAACAAATATCGGTTTACCGAAGATGATATTTTCCGTAACCAACTTTCGACTATCTAAAATTTCAAGCACAAACTCCGAATGAATTTCCTGTTTTTATATTATTTCAAACAACAAAAGCAAAACGAATTTTCACGTGAGTGATATTACACACGAAACCCGGATGCATTTCGTGTGCTTTAGGCGTCTCAAGTATAAGAATTCAAAAGCTTCGTGTGGTTCAAATGCGAAAGAATAGAACAGAATATAGAATTTAGGCCAAAGGCCAAGCGCTGGGACCTATGAGGTCGTTCAGCGCTGAATCTGAAATTGAGAGTAAAGGTCTGAAAGGTGCAACAGGAGGAAAACCTCGCAGTTGCACAATGAATCAATTGTTAGGAGAGGAAGGAAAGTAAGATGGAAGAAATTGAATACAAACGGAGGTACAGTAAACGGAACGAAAAAGGTTGCAGCTAGGGGCCGAAGGAACGCTGCAAACATCCTTCAGTAATGCCTACAGTGCACAACATGAGGTGCACTGACGGCACT